>NC_057794.1:14820166-14821441 GCF_018294505.1 Triticum aestivum
AGCTCTTTTTTGAATTCACCGACCTTTGTATCTACGAACCGTCTCCAAACCCTACGAGGCAAAGAAAATTAAATGAACAAGAGAGTTATTAGTTACTTGATATTAGGAAATGAACGAAATAGGCCGATCGATATAGAGCGCAAATGAATGAAAATAATTACTTCTGCAGCATTCTTCTCATGCCGCCCCAAAGCTTTGGATCCATATTCACAGAGTCGTGGACGAGACATTCTGAGGTGTTAACTTTAATTACTAGCAGAATCCAGTGGAACCTGCGGACACGATACATGCACAGTACGTCATGCATAACTCATCGATTAGCCGGCCACATACCATGCATGGAGTAAACAAAAGAGAATGTGCTCAAGACAGAAACACTCACCCAAAATGGTAAGGAAATAGAATATCACTTTTGAGTTCCTGCTTTGTAAGAAACTGCCACAGGTCTGCCTCCACGTCGGAGGGGTGACGCTCCAACACATGTCCATTAACGATGTGTGGGTCAATGAACCCAACATCATGGATGTTCCTTACTCTGCATTCCTTAATCTTCATTCTGCATGTATAATAGCGGACACAACAATATAGTTAGGACATATATATAGTGCAGGCAATATGAACGAGATGGGGTAGAAATTAATAAATCACTTACAGAACGTAGCAACTGATGATAGATTTATCGAGCTCGCGCAGATTGAAAAGCTGGAACAATTCACTCAGTTCAATTTGTACATAGTAATGTTTGAAGTGATGCTCATGTCTAATTTCCGCATGAATATATTCTTTGGCGTTTTTATTTTTTATGTAACCCTTGTACCATTTCAGCAGACCTTTCATTTGTGGAGGTAGATCCTTTTCCTGCGCAGGCTCGATGAGAGGCCCATTCTTGACATATGTAATTACTACCTCCTTCACTGGCGCCTCATCAAGGCCTAACAGTTCACGAAGAGTAATACCTAAGTTGGCCGCTTGTTCTCTGGCACTCGTTACAGTCAATCCCTGTGCTGCCGCAGCTTGTATGATCTCGGGGGCATCCGGACAGAAGGCTTCCACTATAAGCGGGGCAATCGATTGTTTACTTTGTTCCCCGAGCTGGGCAACTTGTTTCCCGCTTTTTTTACTTTCGGCCTTCTCCCGCTCTTTGTTCTCCTTGAACATGAGTGCCTGCCTGCGAAGTTCACGTGCATAGTCGTTAGGCAGATTCTTCGCGGCTTGGGACGGTGTGCTCAAAAATGACTTAGCCCACTTCTTTTGCTCATCAGAAAATACTGGCTT
>NC_057794.1:14821468-14823228 GCF_018294505.1 Triticum aestivum
GGGGGGCAGCCCGCCAAGGCCCTCGAGGCCTCTGGTGATGGGGTGGGGCAGCAAGAGTGGGAAGGGACGGGGAATCGGCTCCGGTGAACACACAACACTGTATGCCTTACTATTCCCATGGGGAATTTTAAGGAAGGAGATAGAGCTGCCATGTGGGCCCACATGTCATAACATGGATATGACTAGTAGGCCAACCCTGTCATAATCATGGTTTATTTTGAGTAAAACGGTCATCAGTGTGAAATAGTAAATTTTAGCAAAATAGTGATAGGTTTTAGTGAAAAAAATAAAACGGGTAGTTTTCTTGAACACATACATGAATTCTGGTAGTTTTTGGCAATTACTCCATTAGAAAGATGGTTCAACAAATGATTGAGGGAAATTGTTGAAAACACCAGGCTACAACCAGCACCTGCATTATCCTTTGGTACGTACCTAGGTATAGCTGGCAGCGATATGCGTGATGAATATTTAGATGATTTACTGTAGTGGAGTTAACTTGTGATCAGTTTGGACGATCTGCAAGGAAAAACTAGTCATTTCTCTCACTGATCTGGTAAGCATTGGCGGCAAGAGAATGATGCATAGCCAATATACGTGATCGGTTTATCGGCTACTCAGTGACCCTTCGAGTAGTAATTGGCAAGTTAACTGGTTAATCAGACGAATTCTTACACAGGGTACGGGATTATACATGTGTAAACTAATTGAACGCAAGCACGCTTACATACAAACCTTAACCATATTACGCGCTCTGACTTATTCCTTTATCCATTAACCTACCTTGCATCAACTTCTTATTGTATATGATCTATATATCTCAATCTTGCTATATCGAAGAAGAGATAATCAAGCTGCAATACATGTACGCGAGCAGCAGGCCAGCTCTCAAGCATGCTAGCCGACCCTGGGGACCTGGGCAACGGTGTCGAGTCTGTCAACAAAGAGGCGAACACGGTAGATCCGATATTCCATGGTCACAATCACTGGTGGAAAAAAGGCCTTTGGTCGCGGTTCGCAACTGCCATTAGTCGCGGTTGCACAACCGCGACCAAATAAGCGCGACTAAAGCCCCCCACCTTTAGTCGCGGCTGCTTAAGAACCGCGACTAACGGCCCGTCCACGTGGGCGCCAGGCGGCCGTCGGGGCGGAGGACCTTTAGTCGCGGTTCTTCTGGCCAACCGCGACTAAAGGCCGCCACAGGTTTAGGGTTTTAGCCCCCCCCCCCCTAAACCTGTTTTCTGTTTAATTTGTATTGTTTTATTTTTTTTGTGCTTTATTTTAATTTTGAAGGAGTTTCATATATTCTACGGTACTACATACATGCATATGAATGTACAATTTCAAATAAATTTGAAATTAGAACCAAAAAGAATTCAAGAGGAATATACAATATATATTCAATATCATCGGATGACCATATACAATTTTGAACAAGTTTCCATACATGATTTAATGCATATAAAGTTCTACGTCCTCGTAATAGTGTTCTCCTTTAGGATGGAGGACTTCCCTGCTGAACCATCCAGCTAGTTCCTCTTGAAGTGGTCGGAAGCGAGCTTCTGGACTAAGCATCCACCGGAGGTTATTCCTCTGAGCATTGGTATCACTCGGAACCCGCTCAGAGGTGTATCTCCGGATCATCTCACAGACATAGTATCCACATAGATTGGTCTCCGGTGGCTGAATATCCCCAGCATTCTTAGCCTTTGACCTTTTGAATTCTAGCTCTTTTTTGAATTCACCGACCTTTGTATCTA
>NC_057794.1:14826757-14827037 GCF_018294505.1 Triticum aestivum
GGTCGCCTGCCCAACCGCGACTAAAGGGTTTTTGGCGGGTTTTTTGCGTTCCCGCGCCACCCCTTTAGTCGTCGCGGTTGGGGAGGCGACCCGCGACTAAAGGTAACCTTTAGTCGCGGTTGGTCTGGCCAACCGCGACTAAAGGCCGCCGCAGGTTTAGGGTTTTAGCCCCCCCCCCCCAAACCTGTTTTCTGTTTAATTTGTATTGTTTTCTTTTTAATTTGTATTGTTTTCTGTTTAATTTGTATTGTTTTATTTCTTTTGTGCTTTATTTTAATTT
>NC_057794.1:14827047-14834460 GCF_018294505.1 Triticum aestivum
TTTGCGTTCCCGCGCCACCCCTTTAGTCGTCGCGGTTGGGGAGGCGACCCGCGACTAAAGGTAACCTTTAGTCGCGGTTGGTCTGGCCAACCGCGACTAAAGGCCGCCGCAGGTTTAGGGTTTTAGCCCCCCCCCCAAACCTGTTTTCTGTTTAATTTGTATTGTTTTCTTTTTAATTTGTATTGTTTTCTGTTTAATTTGTATTGTTTTATTTCTTTTGTGCTTTATTTTAATTTTGAAGGAGTTTCACATATTCTACGGTACTACATACTCTGCCTCCTGGGAACTTCCACGAGGCCGGCCGTCGGCTATGGTGGTATGGCCGGACTCTGCAGAGCGTCATGGACTACATCACGGCCGGCGATATCCCCCGCCTGCGCTACCCTCAGTTCGAGCCACGAGCGCCGCCCGACAACAGCGACGACAGCAGCGACGACAGCAGCGACGACGACGGCGGCAACTTAGAAGGCGACGACTACCAGTACAACGACAGTATGACTAAATCACTCCAAATTTCATGTATCATCAGTGGTATCTCGAATCATTCGAAAATGGACACCAAACACATCACGGGTAATATAATTCACATGATCCATTCAACAAAGTTTGGTACAATAAATTATTACACATCATTTCTTCCCTTGCGTCCCTGCTTGCTTACGATTGTGCCGTATCCATGGAGCATCCTCATCATTTAACTTAATGCTTGGGTCGGTGTTCACTTTGAAGGGCGGAATTTCAGCAAACATATTATAATCTTCTGACATGTCTGTCTTGTCCTCCACTCCCACGATGTTTCTTTTCCCTGAAAGAACAATGTGGCGCTTTGGATCATCGCATGATGTACTGATCGTTTTCTTATCTTTCCGTTTCCTCGGTTTGCTACTCATGTCCTTCACATAGAAAACCTGAGCGACATCTTTCGCTAGGACGAATGGTTCGTCAAGGTAACCAAGATTGTTGAAATCCACCATTGTCATTCCGTATTGCTGGTCCACCTTTACCCCACCTCCTGTTAGCTTGAACCATTTGCACCGGAACAAAGGGACCTTAAAGGAGGGTCCATAGTCAAGTTCCCATATCTCCTCTATGTAACCATAATATGTGACCTCTTGCCCATTCTCGGTTGCTGCATCAAAGCGGACACCACTGTTTTGGTTGGTACTCTTTTTATCTTGGGCGATCGTGTAAAATGTATTCCCATTTATCTCGTACCCTTGGAAAGTCGTTATAGTCGAAGATGGTGTCTTGGCCAACATGTACAGCTGATCTACAACATCATTGTCATTCATTAAATGTTTTCTCAACCAACTGCCGAAAGTCTCCATGTGGGCCTTCCTAATCCAGGATTCAGGCTTCCCCGGGTTGTCAGAACGTAAAATATTCTTGTGTTTCTCAAAGTACGGAGCCACCAAGCTGGAATTGGTCAGTACAGTGTGGTGTGCTTCAGTCAGAGAATGGCCGTCCATACATATCGTTGATTTCCTTCCGATCGTGCCTTTTCCACTTAGTCTCCCCTCGTGCCGCGATCGAGGAAGACCAATCGGCTTAAGGTCAGGAACAAAGTCAACACAAAACTCAATTACCTCCTCATTTCCATAGCCCTTGGCGATGCTTCCTTCTGGCCTAGCACGGTTACGAACATATTTCTTTAATACTTCCATGAACCTCTCGAAGGGGAACATATTGTGTAGAAATACAGGACCGAGAACAAAAATCTCTTCGACTAGGTGAACCAGGAGGTGCGTCATAATATTGAAGAAGGATGGCGGGAACACCAACTCGAAACTGACAAGACATTGGATCACATCGTTCTGTAACCGTGGTAGAACTTCTGGATTGATTACCTTCTGAGAGATTGCATTGAGGAATGCACATAGCTTCACAATGGCTACTCGAACATTTTCCGGCAGGAGCCCCCTCAAAGCAATCGGAAGCAATTGCGTCATAATCACGTGGCAGTCGTGAGACTTCAGGTTTTGGAACTTTTTCTCCGCCATGTTTATTATTCCCTTTATATTGGACGAGAATCCAGACGGGACCTTCATACTGCTCAGGCATTCAAAAAAGATGACCTTCTCTTCTTTGGTCAGAGCGTAGCTGGCACGACCTTGAAACCATTCCGGATGCCGGTCATCAGGGTCTTTCAAACGTTGATGGTCCTGCCGTGCTTCCTTTGTATCATTTGTCTTCCCATACACGCCCAAGAAGCTTAGGAGGTTCACGCAAATATTCTTCGTAACGTGCATCACGTCGATTGCAGAGCGGACATCTAGGACTTTCCAATATTCTAGCTCCCAGAATATAGATTTCTTCTTCCACATGGCTGCGTGCCCGTCAGCTCCCTTCGGAACTGATTGTCCGCCAGGACCCTTTCCAAAGATGACTTTCAAATCCTTGACCATATCAAATACCTCAGCACCAGTGCGTTCCGCAGGCTTCGGCCGATGATCTGCCTTGCCGTTGTAATGCTTGCCTTTCTTTCTTACTGGATGAATTTTCGGAAGAAATCGACGATGCCCAAGGTACACGTTCTTCTTACAATTTGGCAAATGTACACTTTCAGTCTCATGTAAGCAGTGCGTGCATGCATTGTATCCCTTATTTGACAGTCCCGAAAGGTTACTAAGAGCAGGCCAATCGTTGATGGTTACGAAAAGCAACGCTCGTAGGTCAAATTCCTCTTGTTTGTGCTCATCCCACACACGGACACCACCCCACAGCTGTAAAAGTTCATCAACTAATGGCCTTAGGTACACATCGATGTCGTTGCCGGGTTGCTTCGGACCTTGGATGAGCACTGGCATCATAATGAACTTCCGCTTCATGCACAACCAAGGAGGAAGGTTGTAGATGCATAGAGTCACGGGCCAGGTGCTATGGCTGGAGCTTTGCTCGCCAAAAGGATTCATGCCATCCGTACTTAGAGCAAATCTTATGTTCCTTGCGTCAGCTGCAAAATCTTTGAACCATCTATCGATCTTTCTCCATTGCGTTCCATCTGCGGTGTGTCTCAACTCCCCGTCCGACTTACGGTCCTCTTTGTGCCATCGCAACAACTTGGCATGCTCTTTGTTCCTGAACAGACGTTTCAACCGTGGTATTATAGGAGCATACCACATCACCTTGGCGGGAACCCTCTTCCTGGGTTTCTGGCCCTCAACATCGTCACCAGGGTCATCGCCTCTGATCTTATAACGCAATGCAGTGCATACCGGGCATTCATTCAAATTCTCGTATTCACCGCGGTAGAGGATGCAGTCGTTGATGCATGCATGTATCTTCAGAACCTCTAAACCTAGAGGGCAGACAACCTTCTTTGCTTCGTACGTACTGGCGGGCAACTCTTTATCCTTTGGAAACATATTCTTCAACATTTTCAGCAAGTTTTCAAATGCCGAGTCAGCTACACCTGCCTCTGCCTTCCATTTCAGCAAATCCAGTGTGCAGCCCAGCTTTTTCAGACCATCATCGCATCCGGGGTACAGCGCCTTTCTGTGATCCTCTAACATGCGATCCAAATTCTCCCTCTCCTTTTCAGTTTCGCAGCGTCTCCGTGCATCAGCAATGGTCCGACCAAGATCATCAACGGGGTCATCACGTGCCTCTTCTTCACCTTCCCCTTCACCTTCAGCATCCTCCATGAAAGTATCACCGAAATGAGCAAGATAGCTTTCATCGATGAAATCATCCCCTTCTTCATCTTCTTCCATTATAACCCCTCTTTCTCCATGCTTGGTCCAACAATTATAGCTTGGCATGAAACCGTGCCGAAGCAGATGCATGTGAACATCTCTTGAGGAAGAGTAACCCTTCTGATTCTTACAGATAACACATGGACAGATAACAAAACCCCCCTGCTTGTTCGCATTAGCCACTACGAGGAAATCTTTCAAACCCGTAGTGAACTCGCCGGAGAGTCGGTTACCGTACATCCATTGCCAATTCATCTGCATTATTATAATATAAAATATATAATTAACCATCATGCATTTGTTAAACTAACTAACTACAAACAATATAAATTAAACAATGAACTACACACATGCATATTTTATCAATGACACATCAAAGGTTCATCAAGTTGCTAACCGCGATCGAGGAGTGTGGCTCCAACACTTCATGTCATGTTTGTTTCATGCTCTTGGGGCATTTCATCAAACACCTTATGTGCATAAGAGGAACCAAAAGCAAACCTACACCCACTTATGAAGAGAATGGCTCCAAATGGCTAAGTGTTGGCTGCTGGATGGGTATATATAGGGGAGGGGCTTTAGTTGCGGTTGGCCTGGCAAACCGTGACTAAAGGTGCCCGAAGGCCTTTAGTCGCGGTTGTCCTGGCCAACCGCGACTAAAGACCCTCACGTGCGCCAGCTGGCCACCGAGCGCCCTGGGCCCAGGCCTTTGGTCGCGGTTCACCTCCAGAACCGCGACTAAAGGTCCCATTAGTCGCGGTTCCTACAGCTTCGCGACTTATGGGGCTGGACGGAAGCCTGTTTTCCACCAGTGAATTGTCCCCACTGGTAGAACTACGATCCACGCCTCTGGCTTGTCCTGCAAAATCACCTTCTTGGCCTCCTCCACCAACTTCCCCACCAACTCTGGCCACTCCGTGTTCTGGTTGTAGTCACCAGTACCAGTGTTCCCTCCCTCCGGCTTCTTGTCCACGGAACTCATCCTTGTGATGCTTGCTTCCTTTGATCAAAACAAACAACCGAAATTGTCACACAAAATAACCTGCAGAAAACTGTTCTAAAAGAGAAGATCAATCAGGCACATCCTAACCTGTGGGACTATTAGATCTCCTGTGTGACTGTGAGATGTTGAACTGTCATTTCATCAGCTTAATGTGTATTTATAGGCAATCAGGCTCGACTCCTTATAATGTGAAGTTGTGCACACAAAGTAAGCTAACGGTGTACTCCTTGCTAGGCTAACGGTGTACTCCTTGCTAGCTTCACATGGATGGTGGTAGCTTGAACGAAGATAGCCCATTTGGCTTTATTTAGAGTATTACGTGCCTACACATCATCCGATAAAGTGATGCTTATCTACCTCGAGCAGAAAAGGGTGAATGACATCTTGCACGGAGAATCATGGAAGGTTGTCATATCTTGGTCCTGGATTACACGTACACTGCAAACAAAACAAGAATCATCACATGCCCGGCCTTTTTTGGTAGGAGAACACAACACTGCATACAACTCAACCAAATGGATAGATAACTTTTCTTAGCATAAAAAATCAACTTCATTATTACTAGCCTCTGCACCATAACATTCAAGGCAAGCTAAGAAGTTTGTACTCCACCAAAAAGTAATTTGCACTCCACAAACATTTTTTTTATTTTTTTACCTTAAAGTTTGCACTACAACTTCCTTTCACATCAGTGTGCACCAAGATATGTTCTATCTTCATATCTGATAATTTATATTTTTTATCTTTGAAACATCAAGTGGAGGTACCTTGTGTACTAGCTTCCAAAAATATTTATCTACAATACTTTTTTTGCGGCACATATCTACATTACTTCAATTTGTTTCTAAATGGAACATACTACATTATAATGTTAATAGCATAGTTATGCAATTTTTTGAAATCATTTTCTATATTATCTATCTATTTTTGGGTGTAATTAAAATTTAAGCTACATGTATCTTCATAAGGACTCTAGGTTCGGAAAAAATAGTATTTATGTAAATTTGTAGCTTGTATGAGAAATTTATGTAAAAAAATATCAATTTTTTTCTTTTGGAATTCAAAAGTTTATATAGTATGGGCGGTTAAATTATTGAATCTATGACATGCTCTAGCGAATTTGAATGTGTGCTCCCAAGCAAAAAAATTGAACTTGTGTTGTTCTTGTTTGGTTGTTTCACTTAAATATGCACCTGGGAAATTACAAATATGTTTTTAGTGTTTTTAGGGACTGCATTTTCAAATTAATTAGTTATTTCTTTGTAAACTTAATTGCTTTTTGGATTAAAATAAATCCTCCTTCCATGGGCGAAGATCAAAGATGTTCTTGCTCTTTTTTGCCAAGTTGTGGTTCAGTTCTGGCCATTACCAGACGAGAAAGGTGTGACAGCTCCCGGGTGCCTAGGCACCCTCTATGAACAGTAAAATCAAAAAAATTCAAAAAAATCTAAAACTTTGCAACATCAAAGTTGATCAAACTTTATAGGTTCCTGCAAGTTTTCATGCCAAAATATCATGTAGAGAAAGGTGTACGAACGAGTTTCAGATTTCAGTAATAAAATTGCTCAAAACTTCAAGCACTAAAATCTTTTTCATGTGTAGAGCTCCTCGAATGGTTTTTTGGCATGAAAACTTGCAAGCGCCTACAAAGTTTGATCATCTTTGATGTTGCAAAGTTTCAGATTTTATTTTTGTTTTTTTCTATTTTTTTTATTTTACTGTTCATAGAGGGTGCCTATGCACCCGGGAGCTGAAAACCCACTCTCTTACCAGACTGCACCTTTACGCAAAATGGGCTCTGGCCTTAGTTAAATACCTTGCAACATGTTTCTTCACGTGTTAGAAAGATGATAGTGAACTTTTAGAAAATTCTTATACAATGTAGAAAAATGTCCATATTGTTCAAGAAAAATGTTTCGTGAACATGTCGTGTCGAGCATTCTTTGGACATGGCTAAATAAAGGAAATCATGTGTAATAGGTAGTAACAATACAAACGATTTGAGTGAAGGATGCCTGTGTGATAAGAAAACCACTAAGTTTGATCCCTAGCTTTCATCACACCAGGGGATGGCCGTTGATAAAAGTTTGCTGGAGCGTTGGATGCATCCCTCCATCAATGTTCACTTTCCTTGACAACTTCCTGAATACACGTAGCTTCCATACATGAGGTCTCTATAATCACATATACTCCCTCCATCTCATAATATAAGATCGTTTTGTAAGTTGTTTTATCTTGCAGAACGATCTTATATTATGGGAAGGAGGGAGTAATAACTACCTTGGCAGTTTACAAAACAAAAAATTAGCAAGACGTACTGCTGCTCCTCGCTGCATGCTGTTGCTTCTTGTGATGCTTGCTGCCGAGATACAAGGGTACTCTCTCTCCCACCCATGGGACTCCTGGATGGTTGTGACCTTCCCGAGCTGTGGCATGCGAGGAGGGGGCGAGCGAAGGTAACGAGGGTGCCGCAATGAGGCAGCTACACTGTGGCCACGAACACAATGTGCATGAGCACAATGTTGTTGTCGATCCATCCGTACGCCATGCGCCAGCAGGTACTCTCTATGCACACAGGATCCAAAGGGAGAACCCTTGTGCCGCAAGTTGCTCGTGCATGCTGTGCTCGAAGCTACTAGACGTGCACATGCACCAAAGTGACACATATCCGCCGTGGGAGCCCTGCACCGCTGTCGCGGCTCTGCCTTTCTGAGA
>NC_057794.1:14834891-14841545 GCF_018294505.1 Triticum aestivum
GGCCTCTGGTGATGGGTTGGGCGGCGAGAGTGGGAAGGGACGGGGGATCGGCTCTGGCAAACACACAACCCTGTATGCCTTACTATTCCCACGGGGAATTTTAAGGAAGGAGATAGAACTGACATGTGGGCCCACATGTCATAACATCGAGCGTACAAATCAAATATATGATGTTGACTTTCTAGGCCATGTGGACATGACTAGTGGGCCAACCCTGTAATAATCATAGTTTATTTTGAGTAAAACGGCCATCTGTGTGAAGTAGTAAATTTTAGCAAATGTTTTACCAAAATAGTGATAGGTGTTAGTGAAAAAAATTAAAACGGGTAGTTTTCTTGAACACATACTTGAATATTGGTAGTTTTTGGCAATTACTCCATTAGAAAGATAGTTCAACAAATGATTGAGGGAAATTGTTGAAAACACTAGGCTACAACCAGCACCTGGATTATCCTTTGGTACGTACCTAGGTATAGCTGGTAGTGCTATGCGTGGTGAATACTAGATGATTTACTGTAGTGGAGTTGACTTGTGATCACTTTGGATGGTCTGCAAGGAAAAACTAGGCATTTCTCTCACTGATCTGGTAAGCATTGGCGGCAAGAGAATAATGCATAGCTAATATACGTGAACCATCAGTAACGTCACTGCCAACGTATATTTGCGCTTCTCTAGATCAGAAGCTCTGACTTCAAACGAGTGAGGAGCACGTTAGCTACATCATCCTTTTGAATTCAACTAGAAATTTGGTCCGCTCGATGCCCGGGCTAGGATTTTTGAAAGTTCAATTATGTGAACACATTATTTGATTTGTCTAAAGGAAAAATGCAACCAAATATGATGACATTTGTAATTTTCTAACATGCACGGGCAACAACTTAATGAAGGTAAGTTATATAGGTTGTTATGTTTGAGTGAAGCAAATCTTGTCCCTATGTGTATGTTACAACATTACTGTCCGATGAATTTAGCTCAAAGAGAATATTAGTTACTTGGCAAAATTTATACTATTTCTTTTTAAATGAGTTTATGTAACTGTTTTAATGCAAAACTATTTTGATGCCATCGCAAGTAACATTTATTGTAAATTATGTGAACTTATTAATCTTAAGGATATTTGGAACCAAAACATGGTCTTTTTATGAAATGTTAGGCATCTAACCTAACTAATCCAAGTCAAGTAAAACACTTTATACATGATTGTACTTATAAATAAACATTCTTACCATATTTTCTTATTAATAGGACGAATATAATATTTAGATTTTTCTGCGTAAACGCTAATAGAGCGCGAATATTTTTACCTACGGTGGGTTAACAGTTTGAGATTTGTATATATTAGTTATCTATCGTTTACTTACTTAACTTCTACTACTATCAGTCCCAGTGGCAGGTCTGATAGAAAGACCTAATATCACTTTTCGCAAATAGGTTGTGTCTTAGAAATCGACATAATCTCCAACATGCACCTTTAACTATAGTGTCAAAATCTTTGATTATATATTGCTTGTGGGATATATTTAACAGAGAGATATGAATTTTTATCATTATGAACTATTGCCCATGACAAGTCTATTTTACATGAACAATCTAACTTTTTTTAGTAGTCGAAGTTAGATAACTTTATTGCATGTTATCAATCTCATATCGTTACGAATATAATATTATTTATCTTATTTTATTGATATTAGTGATTCTAGTTAAAGTGATTCTAGTTAAATAGATTCATTGTCCGTCAGTACATTGACATGTCTAAGATGTGCATGGCGCACTTATCTTTTGTTTGATCACAAATGCTTCGAGTGTGAATTCTCACCTGCATTAAGCTGCACATTAAACGAAGAACCTAGTTTTCTCTTGTATTCTTTCTTAAAACACACTCGTTATTCTCAAATGCTAATTCTATTTCATTTTTCCAAGACTACATCCCTTTAAAATCGACCTCATCTCCTAGATCAAATCACCACCGCTCTCCCTAATTTTGCGGACCTAAGTATAGAGTTTGAGAAAAACTGAAGCTAGATCGCGCTCTAACAACTGAGTTCGAGATGGCCATGTAGTTGTGGCATTCCAAGGAGACCAAAGTTGTCCGTGATGGGTTGATATACTTGTGCTGGGTGGTGGTTGGAATCAGAGACAATGTCATCGCGATTTGGTAACATCGGCTGTTTTCTTTTTCTTTTTCTGAATTTCCAATGCTTAGATCAAACTATCCGTTTATTTACTTCTCATTCTTCCCTCAGTGCCCTAATTGTTGTCCCAGTAGATGGATTACACACATACTAATCCACATTGTGTTAATTTAAAATTTGCTATGATTACTTAATGAATTTTTTATTCTAAAAAGTGTTGTACTTGGTGTGTCATGTACTCATAAAAGTAATGGTACGTTGACATTGTCTTCAATTTCCTTTCAGTCATCTGAGATCAAACTTGTTTACTAATAGAATGTAAGGTCTTGCTTGCTATTGATGAAGGTGGATTTATTTATGCCCCACCACTATTTTCCGAGCTCAATCTGAGACTGTCATCGACATTGTTAAGCCCCTTACACCATGGATATCCAAGAAAATAAAGGGGTGCTATGTAAGATATATTTGATTGCATTGTAGTGCATATAAAATTTAAACATTCTGTGAATGCTTTTGCAACATAGGTTACTATTTCGCATGTTGTTATATGTTAGAACTAAGTGATTTTAAAAATATCTCTAATTTTAAATATTTCTGAACTAAGAGTATTTATCTTAGAAAAGGGAATTCAATCATGGAATAAGTTCATCCATGCAAGAGTGTTGTTAAAATATCTGATATTTAAAAAAAAGATATACTATAGTAATTCAGATTACTTATTCCTAGAAAATTTCTTGAATCTCATGGATGTTTGAGATCCGTTCGGTGCTCATATCCCTTTGTTTGATGTTCTTAGCTCTACTGGCTTGTTTTTTTTAGTAAGAAGATCAGACATCTGCAAAACAAAAATATTGATAAATTTACTTTAGTGATATACTTGTTTTTCTGTATGGATGATATACACTCATAAGCATTGTTTCTGAATATTTCCCCTACTGACGATGGTATCACATAATTAATATCAGAAAAATCAAAGTGATAGTCCAAGAAATCTGATTTTTGTTCATGAAACTTCCTTCACTGTTCTATATAAAAGACAATATTTTCTTCCATTGCCGATAGCTGTCAAACGTCCAAACTTTAATGGTCTTTCATATGTATACATGGAGTTGTTTTCAAATTTCCTGTTTATTCTTGTTGAACAATTTGTTCCCAGTAGAAGCACGGGTAGAACTGCATTGTGTAAAACTGTATATCTTACGCAGATGTTTCTTATGAAAATTAACCAAGTGATTAGTGATATTGCTCCTTCTTAGTGATATAACCATAACCATGCTAATAAGGTAATTACATGATGGGTTAATTGCACCTCTGAACTATGATTATTTGTCTTAGAAGAGGGACATCAATCACGGAATGAGTTCAACCATGTAAAAATGTTGGCCAAATATCTGCTATATTTAGAAATTAGTGTATATTCAGATTACTTACTCATGGAAAAGGACTTCCATCTTTTGGATGTATGACATCCGCTCAGTGCTCATCCTCTTTGTTTGATGTTCCTTGCTCTACTGGCTTATTTTTTTAGTAGGGAGTCCAAGACATCTGCAAAACAAACATATTGGTAAATTTAGTTTAGCGGCATACTCGTTTTCTGTATGGATGATCTACACAAATAAGCATTCTTTCTGAATATTTCCCCTACTGAAGAAGGTATCATGTACTATCTGAAAAATCAACGTGGTAGTTCAAGAAATATGATTTTTCTTCATTAAACTTCCTTCACATATGTATAAAAAGACAATATTTTCTTCTATAGCCGATAGCTGTCATACCAAAAAACATTAAAGGTATTAGTGCATCTGGCCGGAACAAATTTGCGTCCCTCCAGTCAAGCTTGCTCATTGCTCTTGAGTGTTCTACAGAAAGTAATCAGCAAGAAAAGACGTGCTATCAGGTATGTGCTAACAAAGATGATAATATTGCACAGGTTAGCTTGATTGATCCGCAATTGCTTTCGGCCAGATGGGCAAGTATGTCTCCATGAAAGCTGTGTGTACGGCTGGATGGTAACGCTGGCATATGTACGTGAGTTGCCAGCCAAAAAGAAATGGGCACCCTCATGCATGTGCGCGTCTCGACGGAATCAATCAACGGAATCAATCAGCTTTGTGGAGTTTGATCCAATTTGTACATCTGTAGTATTCTTCCAAAAGCACCTGCCAATAATACATCTATCAGTTGATGCGTACTTCCCCGAGAGAGAACTTCGGCGACTTTGGTCCGCGGAGATCCAAATTGTGTCAACATGGAGGAGCATGAAGGGATCTCGGGTAGAAAATGTCGAACTTGAGAGCGCCGCCAGGAAAAGGAAGACAACGTAGGAGATGTGTGCGGCAGCTGGCATGGCCTTGTGAACGCAAGGTGGAGAGGATGGATAGTGTTTTTTTAGCATAATTAGGGTAAAGGAGGAGTCTTCTTATTGATGGCATTGGTGGGTAATTTTCTATCAAGTTATAATGATCTAGCGGTTGTGATTTTATTATATTCTAAATTAATGGTCGGATGTTTCTAATTTTTGTGTGATTTTCTAGTATATTTCTTATTTTTCTGGTTACCCCATAAAGTACTTCTTATATTTAAATAGATGTCTACCACACATGGTGTGCATGCAAGGTAGAGTGGCCTCAGGTGCGACCTCTACCTGTATAAATCTATGGCCACACCACAGGCATCATCAGATCCAAGACATCGTCTGTCTAAACCAACATATAGCTAGCTAGAATGGCCTCCCTGTCGTCCCTCAAGGTGGCTGCCATCGCCGCCGTGCTGGTGCTGGTCATGCTGTCTTCTTCCCCTTGGCAGGCGGCGGCGCAGATGCAGTGCAGCAGGTGCACCGAAGACTGCAACTCTTTCTTGAGATGGCTCCAGTAGCAGCGTGAGATGCAACAGGACCTGCGCCACCCCGACGTTGCAGTGCGCCAACTGCCAGAGATGCATGAACTCTTGCTTAAGCTACTGCCAGTCCACCTGCGTTAATTAACAGCTGAACCAATATTCTTATCGAATTGCTCTAGGGGCTTCGTTTAATGAGCAAAGGTTGCAACTTGCAAGCCACAGTTATAACAAGTTATATCTATATATTTATCTTCAGATGTGTAAGTGTTGTTTGTGTCTTCTTGAGTGCTTGTCCATGTATGTTCTGTGTGTGTAGTATGGAAGATATTGCGTAATTACATACCACGTGTAAGCTGTCACGCTTGTTTCATGTATATACACTCTTGCGCTAAGCTGCACCGTACTTATATTTTTCTACTACTAAAGATTGGAGTTGATGGTGAATTTATATGTGGGACTAACAAACTTCACAAGTAAGCAAATACACCCCTATCCCCATCATGTTTTTTTTCTCGATTCCATTTTTTCCCGTATAGGGGCCAAAATAACCAATTATCCTAAATTCTAGGAAATCTTGGTTATTTATCATCTAAAATGATCTGAAGAAAATTCGAATTTAAAACTATTTTTGTTCATCAAATGAACATAATTACAACCATAGGATGCAGAAAATAGCTTGTGCTACAACGATCTCTGCGCTTCCCTCCATCCGCAAAGTCTTGGGTTTGAGCCCTCCCCGTAGCAGTACTCAGTTCTTTTTCAGCGTGACGGACCAACATGTGGTGAGAGTAAAGAGTGCGAGAAATTGATGGATACATGTTTATCACATTTTAATTAAAATTTTGATTGTTTAGAGTGGTAGAAACATTTTTCGGTGCTAGCGGTAACTATGGTTACCGGTTAGTCACTAGCAGTCTTGACCAGTAAAAACAACTAATGCACATGTGGTACTAGCCACCTTGGGAGAGACATAAATAAAAAATATATACTTTTCCTAACATGTGGGATTTAACACAAATAAACTAGTTCACCATTAATTTCATGTGAGACCAACACATATAGACACAAATAACAAATGTAAAAATGTTACCCCAACTCAAAATTATACACTTGTTTCCTATTTATTTTCCCAACCAAGTTCTTCCACTTCTATGTCACGAAACAAGAGAGTGGACAAATTATGATTCCAAGATGATGATAGATCTTCCTCATATCCGATCCACAACCATGTGCAGTGAACTTAGAGCAACTCTATTAGATGTGCTATATGCTCGTCGTCCTGGATAATTCTAGCTGTTATATGGTTCTAGCTTTTTTTGCGGCCCGAACAGGTCTAATATATCGAGGCGGCTCGTAAATGTTTTACAAGCAGCATACAAAACAGCCCTTCCACCGCTATATCTATGAGGTCAGCGGAGTTTTAGGGTTCGTGTCTCGCATCTCCTTTGCCGCTTGCAAAACCGCCCTTCCGCCGCTATGTCTACGGGGTTGGCGGAGTTTTAGGGTTCGCGTCTCACATATCCTCTATAGCCGCCTCCCTTCCGATCTCCAGCGAACAATTCCGCCCAACGCAGTTCCTTTTCCGGTGAGAAATGGCGGGTTCTGTAGGCAGGCGTGGTGGTCGTGACCGTGGCGGGTCTCCATCGCACAAGATCTTCCGTAATGACATGGAGGCATGTAGCTC
>NC_057794.1:14841723-14842824 GCF_018294505.1 Triticum aestivum
GGGACGATGCTTGGTAGTCCAAGCAAACGCGGGCGCGCGGCTGCCTCTCCCACGGTGGCAGTCTGTCCCCTTGAGCCAACTTTAACTGCCTCCATGAAAAGCTCTACCCGCATACCGTCTCGTCCCGGGAGGCGGATGAGGCATTCATTCCCGTGGAGGCCAGAGAAGAAGGGACCGCCGACAGGCCCACCGTGGCGAAGGAGGACCATGCCTACACCCATGCTTGCCACAGGTCGGTGGAGACGTTCTTCCTCGCCGTTGACAACTATGCCGGCATTCCTAATCTATGTTATGTCTATATTTAATCTATGTCTGTAGTTATGTATGAACTCTGGTATGTTGTGAACTTAATTTGTAGCGGGAACTACATATGATCTGGGTTTTTTTTAATTTGCAGTGTGCTATAGCGGATCAGTTCTGCCAAGACTGTAAAATGATTTTGCAGTACCAATTTATAGCGCATTTGCTAGAGTTGCTTCTACTAATGTCTATTCTCATATGTTTCAACATTCAAAATGTCCTGTGTTGCAGAGGTGCTACTATGACCGCTTAAAATTCTTCAATTCATGCCGCATGATCTTTCATTGTATTTTCGCTCTTTTTAACCATAAACCATACGCAAAGGCGGCTTGACATGAATGTATTTTGATGACTTCCTAAGACAGTGGCCTAACTCATTATATCTATAGTTTCATAGCAATAGACAGACATTGTGCTAGTGTTTTTCAGATATCGCACAATCTTGAAGGAATAACTTAATTTAGTAAACAGCCAGCTTGTGATTTTTACGTAGATCATAAATGATCATTTTATAAGTTCAAAATTTTACTCACACAAAATCACGTCCATTTAGTACAGTATACACATGATTTTTGGTGGAATATTTTCAAAATAACATGCTACTTTTTAGCATTTAGCATTTTTCAAAATTTTACATGCACATTTCTCTTTTTCATATGTTCAGGTGTACGCGCATCGACGTGGCCGCCTTAGCTTTCGAGGACATTTCTGAGCGACATATGGCTTTTGGTGGTCCACGTGTGAGCGAGGGTATTTCGCTAGTGGGATAGGGGTTTTGTGACCTTCCTAGGGTTTTGTGGA
>NC_057794.1:14843096-14873561 GCF_018294505.1 Triticum aestivum
ACTTACATGATGTGGCTACTTCTTCTATATATATGAAAATGCAGTGCTCATGTCGGTTCGTCAAAAAATATCCTATGTCCCATTTTTCGTGTTCATACTTCCCTTTTGTTAGACCAATACATAACCCATTGATGTTATTAAGAAATGCTCAAGTTATTCCTTCTTTTGCGAAAAGGAATCGGATCTATTATAAATATTGAACGGAAGTACAAGACATCCAAAACATTAAAAAATTACATCGAGGTCTCCGGATCATCGACCAACCATTGCCACCGCCAGAACGAGCCACTGATGTGCCATTTTCGTCGCTCACATACATGAGCCAGCCTGAGCGAAGGCATTGCCCTAGTCGCCTTGCAAGAGGGGCTAAGTTAGACGTGGAGACGATTGCACAAGTGTTCAGTTAAGGCTCAGAAAATTCATGTTCAACATATTACAAATAAAACTTTAAAAAATATTTTTTGCGTGAAAAGTATTTTTTTGAAGTTGCATAAACGCACTATTGGATATACAAAAACATCTTTTTATTAGATGATATAAACATATTTTAAGTGAACAATCTTACAAAAAAATTATGTGAGTATCTTATTTGGCACACACGCACCGTCTCCCCGGCAAAGTAGTGGTCGGTCGGTAGTGTATGCTTGTATGATGCACAGTCGTGTCGTCCATTAGTTGTTTGGGCACAAGCAAAGAAGCCATTTTTCCGCAAAAAAAAAGAAAAAAGAAGCAAAGAAGCCATTAACCTGCGTTGTACCAAGGGCGGCACATGAGTCCACGTGTGTTAGGGCATCTCGAGCCGCGCCCCCTGGAAGGCCTCCCCAGGCGTTTTTTTTATGCCGGCGCCGAAAAATCGGCCCAGTCGCGCCCCCAGGAGCCCGATTTTCGCCGGCCTGGGCCGAAAACAGCGCCGGCGGACCCAGGTCGAACCCGGCGCGCTGGGGGGCGCCCGGGGCGCCGGGCGAACTTTTTTGGCGCGAAAAAGCCGCGGGCCCGCCGCGTCAGCGACACGGCTCTCTTCTCGCCCCTTCGTCGTCCTCATTGCCTCGTTTCCCGCGGCGAATCAATGCCAAAGCTGCCGCGCTGCCGCGCCGGTCAGCCTGCGCCATTGATGCCTCACGGGCGGCGCAGTGAAGGCCGGACGTCGCGCGTCCCTCGCCCTCACTCGCCCACCACGCGTACACACGGCAGCCACGCGTACGGGCGGCATCTCGGCCTATATAAGACGCGCACCAGCGTGCTCGGCGATCACACTCTCTCGCCGTCGTCGTTCCTCCCTTTCCTCTCTCTCGTCGTCTCCAGTTCATCACCCATGGCCGAGCGCTTCCCTGGTGACGGCGCGGCGGCGAACGGCTTCGGCCGCCGCCATCTCCACGAAGACGAGGCTCGCCTCCTTTACGAGGCCGAGTACCCGGTCCCGCCGGACATGCGGGTGCCCGGGGCTTGGAGGATCAGCGCCGGCGGCGTGCCGGTGCCACCATCACCCACCGGGGCGGCGCGGCGTGCGGAGATCGCACGCATCCGCGCGTCCCTACCGCGGGCGGTGAGGGAGGGGCCACGGTACGTCCCCGACAGCCCGCTCTGGGAGCCCTACTTCCGCCGCCGTCACGCCGAGCAGCTCGAGGCCACCAACGGCGTCGTGCCCTCCGGCAGGCTCAACTCCAATGGCCGGCGCTGGTGGTGGGGCGTGCCCGGGCGCACGTTGGAGGCCGTCCTCGAGTACATCGAGGGCGGCAACACGCCGCGCCTCGAGTACCCCGCTCCCCCGTCCTTCTCACGCCGCCGGGGAAGCTCCTGGACCCCGAGGCGCATGGAGACCGGGGGGTCCTCCTCGTCGTCCGGCGGCTCGCCCTGCCTCCGCCCCGTCAAGCCGGAGCCCCAGGGCACGCCGGTCAGTGCCCGCACGCACAGCTCCCGCGTCCGCATCGGCGCCAACGCCTCCCCACCCACCGGCCGCTTCGTCCTCGTCGAGCCCAAGCCGGAGCCCGGCCTCCCCGCGGAGTACGAGGAGATAGCCCGGCGCGGCATCTCCGATGAGGACGCCCTGCGGTGGGCGCGGGACGACTACCTCCGCGACGAGATGGTCCGGCAGCGCCGGGCCCTGGACGAGATCGCCGCCCGCAAGCGTGGGCGCGAGGACGAGCACGGCGTCGTGGTCCTCGACAGCGACGACGACGACGACGACGCCCCCGGACCGTCCAACCCGCCGCGCCAACCGGGGGAGGGATGCAGCAGGGACGATGGAGGCGCAGGCGGGGGCGGCGACGACGACGACGACGACAACGGCGGTGACTACACACGGTTCTACAGCCTCCTCGGCATGTAAACCGCGTGGGCGGGTGGCGAGGCGGGCGGCGAGGGAGACGTGGGGGTAGCCCGCGGAAGTTTTTTTTTTCTTTTTTTGTAAAATATGTTTAAGTTTGAACGAACTCGCCGATGTTTGCGTTAAATTTCAGTCGTGTTTGCGCCGTATTTAATTTTTTTTTTAAACGTGGGCGCCGCGACTGGGGGGCATCACGCCCCCAGTGCGCGGTTTAGCGCCGGCGTGCCCCAGGGGACGATTTTTTGCCCCTCCTGGGGGGCCAACGGCTGGAAATGCCCTTACATATGGGTTTGCGAAGGCCGGCTGATGAGTCGCGGGGATTTGCATAGAATATAAGCCGTGTTAGAAAACTTACTTAAGCAATACCCCATCTGTCGTTTATGTAAGATTTCACCTTGATTAGAGCATGAATGCACCATCCTGCGCTAACTACACCCACTGTTGCATTGACTCGAGACACGCAGTGTCGAGTACTAGTACGCTGCACTCGCTGCTGTTGTGCTTGGTAGAGCATAAACAACTGACAATCTACGCTTTAACTAAACCGATGCACATCCGCCCAAGGAGCATGGAGCACCGCGAGAGGCCAATGCTAGGAGTTCACAAGGAGCATGTGAGGGGCCGGATGGGAACTCAACTGCTAGCTGGGTTTAAATCTGACCTCGAGGGTTGCTGACTAGCGACGCGCGTGCAAACACGGCGAGTTTAGTTTATGACGTCTGAGTCGGCATCCAACGCGCATCTTTTCTTCGAACAACGTAGTATGTCCCAAGATGCATCACAAGCGCGCGCACGGGCCATGATAATAACATCCATCGATCAAGCAAGCAAGCTAGCTGCTCATGGCAATGGCTAGTGCTATCTGAGACATGCTCCCCATGCTGGGAGAGTTGCTCATGAAGAAGTACAACCCACACAAGCGTGTCAAGAAATGTGTTAGGTTTCTCCGGAAGGAGCTTGAGACAATGCACGCTGCCCTGGTCACGGTCGGTGAGGTGCCTCGCACGAGCTTGACAAACAAGTCAAGTACTTGAAATAGGCTTTACATCATCTTATTTTTACTAATTGAAGGCATCTTTAATGACCTCTCATTAATCCACATCATCAAAATTAATTAAACCGTTAAATTATAAAATTTACAATCAGGATAAAAGAGAAACTTGCGTTACACGCCCCATAAGAAAACACATCTGCCACGTCTATGAAACATAATGAGGAAGTAATCTCGTAAAAAAAACATAACGAGGAAGGCTGATGTCAAAAAAACATAACGAGGAAGGCCTCCACAATTTACATAGTGTTACATATGGGTTTGCCAAGGCCGGCCGATGAGTCGTGGGGACTTGCATATAATATCAACTGTATTACTCCCTTTGTTCATTTTTGTAAGGCCTTGAAGACATTTCAGATAGAGTGCAAAGTAGCTCATTTTCAGTTGTCTGAAACGACTTATAAAAATGAACGGAGGGAGTAGAAAACTTGCTTAGGCAATACCCCGTCTGTCGTGTATGTAAGATTCCAACTTGATTGGCGCATGAAAGCGCAACCCTGTGCTAGCTGCTGCTGTTCTACACGCAAATGGCGGAACTGTGTACACTACACCCACTGTTTGCATTGACTCGAGACACGCAGTGTCGAGTAGTACGCTGCAGTCGCTGCTGCTGTGCTTGCTAGAGCATAAACAACTGACAATCTAAGCTTTAACTAAACCGACCCACATCAGCCAAAGGAGCATATGGAGCACTGCGCGCGAAAAGGCCAAGACTAGGAGTTCACAAAGAGCATGGGAACTCAACTGCTAGCTGGGTGCCTGGGTTAAGATCTGACCTCTGGGGTTGCTGACTGGCGACGCGCATGCAAACACAGCTAGTTTAGTTTATGAAGCCTGAGCGGCATCCAACAAGCATCTTTTTCTTCGAACAACATAGTACGTCCCAAGATTCACCAAATGCTCGCGCACTGGCCACGCCCTGCCATGGATGCACGTGATCGCCACCTTCCTAATAATCTATGAACTGCCCATCTAATAATACATGCATACACACCAGTGACTAGCTTACCCTCCTCACAGATCTGAGCACTGCCCACACGCAACCAGCTCCACACATCGATCAAGCAAGCAAGCTAGCTGCTCATGAGAATGGAGGTGGTGGCTGGTGCCACATCTGAAACACGCTCCCCATGCTGGGCGAGCTGCTAATGGAATAGTACAACCCACACAAGCGCATCAAGAAATGTGTTGAGTTTCTCCCGAAGGAGCTTGAGACAATGCATGCTGCCCTGGTCACGGTTGGTGAGGTGCCCCGGCTCGAGCTCGACAAACAAGTCAAGTACTTGAAATAGGATTTACACCATTATATATATAAAGTACAACCCACAGTACACGGACGAACGACAAAAAGTAGCTAGTAAGGAAGCGCTCTTAGGAGGTCACGGGATAACCGGAAAACAAAAAATCGCACCAAAATGCCGAATCGACAAACAACACAACTACGCTAAGAGCTGGGTGACAACAACTAACAATCTACGCTTTAACTAAACCTGCACATCAGCCCAAGAACCAACAGACATGCATGGAGCACTGCGAGAGGCCAAGACTACAAGTTCACAAGGAGCATGGGAGTGGCCGTGGGAACTCAATTGCTAGCTGGGTTTTAGATCTGATCTTGGGGCTTGGTGACTGGCGACGCACATGCAAACGCAGCTAGTTTATTTTATGACGCCCAAGGCGGCATCCAACGCGCATCTTTTGAACAACATTCTGTACGTCCCAAGATGCACCACATGGCGTGCATCCGCTATGCCATCGATGTAGAGAGGAAATTTGTTGGAACTTAAAACCCAATGAATTGAACCAAAAAAACACAACTAATCCAACATAATGTTCAGTTTCATGCCAACAAAGTGGCAAACGAGGCATGCTGACATGGATGATGAGTGTGGGGAGGTGCATAGTTAGAGGAGTGTTCACATGGATGATGGCCGTAGCAAAATTTAGGTTACTACCAAGAAAATTTAGTCTCCATGCAATTTTAGGTCTGCTATTGGAGTCGTTTTGGGGCCAAAACATCTAAAATTTTAGTTTTTCGATATTGGACTCATTTTTTGGGTCTGCTATTCAAGATGCTCTTAGCGTAGTGGAATATGAGTATATTTTTGTTTTTTTTTGCGGGAAAAACTTCCAATCTATTCATCTTCAATCATGGTAGTACAACGAATACTAGAAATAATAAAATTTACATCCAGATCCATAGACCACCTAGCGACGACTACAAGCACTGAAGCGAGCCGAAGGCGCGCCGCTGCCATCGCCCCTCCCTCATCGGAGACGGGCAAACCTTGTTGTAGTAGACAGTCGGGAAGTTGTCGTGCTAAGGCCCCATAGAACCAACGCACCAGAACAGCAACCGCCGCAGATGAAGAGTGTAGATTAAAAGGATCCAACCTGAAGATACACGAACGAAGACAAACGACGAACAGATCCGAGCAAATCCACCAAGGACAGATCAGCCGGAGACACAACTCCATACGCCCATCGATGGTGCTGGATGCATCACCAGAACGGGGGCTAGGCGGGAAGACCTTTATTCCATCTTTATGGAGCCGCCGCCGTCTCGCCTTCCTGAGCAGGACACAAACCCTAACAAAGATCGAAAAAGATCTAAAAACGAAGCCCTCCCACCGGCAAGGGGCGAGATCCACTCCGCCTCCATGGCCCTAAGGCCACCGGAGACGGGACGGACCGGCGCCGGCGCCGGCGAGAGACAGAGTACCCTAGCTTTTTGGAGGGGCGGCTGGCTACGTCAAAGGAGCGCGTATGAGTATATTTTTGTTAGTTTGCTCTATGAAGTTATCTCGGTGTCCATGTGAAAATATATTTGAGGAGATGGACTAGTTAAGAGTAATTTCATATTTTGAATGCAAAACACAGTTAGTAAGAGAATATTAGTGAGCGGTGATGATTCACTGGAAAAAGGTCATTGGTGAAGAGTTAGGACTAATGCAGTTTAATCACATTTATGAGTTAATGACACTATAGTAACTAATTGGCTTTCCTCTTTGTAACTGGTAATGAATTGAGCCCCTCCGTCCAGTTTGAATATTTCGATTTGGCAGAGAGTATTCATTGCTTTTGTACTGCATAGGAGTAATTTACCCTCTACCCAATGTCTGGATGGACGAGAGAGGGGTAGATGCAGTAAGTCTGGCAGGTGACTCACCAACCCAACTAGCAGGGGTAAGGGCATCTCAAACGATGTTAGTCACACATACACCCCCAAAAAGTCAGCCAGGCGCTGGCCATACAACCCTATGCCTTAAACAAGGTGGACTCGGAGCCATTTTACAACTCAAAAGACCGATAATAAAAAGTAAAGGAGCAGCTTTAACATGCTCCCTCTTACCCCCTCTTTTCATATGAGAGGTAAGAGTATATAATAGATTTGAGCCGTTCATCTCACTAATTAGTGGTCTGATTAACTCTTACCTTCCTACCTCACATGTAAAAAGTTGGGCAAGAGGGACTATATTAAAATTTTCCAAAAGTAAAAGTTAAATATCCTACTCGTCCATGCTGGAGGTGAGGTTAATGAACACACCCCCTCCTCCTCCCCCTCCACGCCGGAGCCGCAAACCTCGTCATCATTGGTCGCTTTCTTAAACCCGCCGGAGCCACTGACATGTGCCACTTTTTGCATCATTGTCGTGCATCTCCGCCTCCTCGCCCTCATGATTCTTGAGCACCGCCTGGTTGTCGTGGATGATCTCTGGGTCCTTGAGAAGCGCAACAACGACTGCATCATCTATGTGCTCTGCCACGTGTTGCGCCACGGCCGCAGCGTACTCCTCCAAGAGTATGAGGCAGACTTGCTTTTCTGCCTCTGCCATGGACAAGACCCCATCCATCTCGGCGGCCAGAGTCACAGCCTCAATAGTCATTGCCTACGCCTCCTCCTTTTGAGCACATCTTCCTCTTAGACCTCTACCATCACCTTGGGGTCGCCATCCTCCTCCTACCCCCTCCCCCCTCCAATCTCAGACATGGGAAGCTCGAAGGTTGGCCCGCCTAAATGCACGCATGGCTCCAAGCATTCGCCTCATAGACCTCTGCTGTTATTTTGGTGCGGCGCTTCTACGTCAGCTGCTTGTACCAAGTGATCTTGTGACGGCCCTTAGAGACAACACTCGGCGTCCGACGGGGAGGTGGGTGTGAAGGGGGGGGGCTCTACTATGGGCGTCGCCGGCGTGGACAGGTGGAGAAATGAGAGACAAAAGTTTGGTGGACTAGTGTGACGTAGTCCGACGTAGCGGACCTCTAGACAACCCCGCCCCTCTCTATTTGGGGCCACCTTGGGTATTTCGGATGTTCGGACCGGTCCATCCAAAATGGGCGTCTATGTTAGGAGACTAAAAGTGTTCGTACTGTACCATCTGAACATCTATGGGCAATTTGGTGAGCCGCGTTGGAGATGCATTGCCCTTAATGCAGTGAAGCACGTGGTGTTTCCTCTAAATGGCTCTTTCTAAACTTATTTGTTCCACTGGTTCTGCAAAAACTTATTTCAAAATCTGGCCTTAGGTATCGATGCTAAACCGTTTGATGTTTGGTTTAGCATCACTACATGTAAAAAAATTCTTTTAAAAAAGGAGGATAACCCTGGTTTAGCATAACTTCAAGATGTCAAATTTTAAAAGGGCTATTTAGAGATAAGTGTTTGGAGGATTGTGCTTACTTAAATTTTAAAAGGGCTATTTAGGGATAATATTTCGTGAAGCATGGCCGGTGGACTGACCATAGGTACCCACTGAATAAACATATCAGCCCAAAGGCAGAGGGTATCCCTCCCTGTATTCGAGGAGCGTGCTAAAGTAGTGTCCTCTCTTGATCCTCCTCGTCTCCCTCCACTGAGCGCTCCCTTTCTCTCATTCTCTTCTCAGTCCTCTCCTCCATTGCGCTCCCTCCTCCCTCAATAAGATACATCCGCCCTTGTTGCTAATCTCATCTCGCCTCCTATTGGCCTCGCCCCTGCCAACTGACTGCTCTATTGGTGGCCGTGGACATTTTGGGTATATTTCCTGTCGATTTGTTTCCAGTTAAAGTAGCAATGCGTGGTTCTAAAAGTTATTACTTCTCCTGCTTCAGATTCCGATCCATTTGTGTTGATTGAACCCAGGGTTGGATCGTGGGGTTCTGAATCCAGGGTACGGAGATTCCAAACAATTTACTCTCTTGACTGCTGTTGGACTTCCTCTGCTCCTCGTCCCCGCTTCCTCCCAGTCTCCTCCATTGCGCTGCCCGGAACAGATCGATCCGCCTTGTTGCTGATCTCATCCAACCTCCGTGGACATTTCGGGTATGTTTGTTGTCGATTTGTTTCGAATAAAGTAGGAATGCTTGGATCTAAAAAGTTATTACTTCTCCTGCTTGATGAGTCTCATCGATTTGCGTTGGTTGAATCCAGGGTGGCAGTTTCCAGTCATTATCCCTCCCATCTTTCTTGCGATTCTCTTCTTATTAATCTGCTGATCTGCTAGATTGTAAGTTCTTACTTATTCTTCCACTTCGTTTTTCTCTATGCAGCCGCTGCGTCTTGCTCTGTTCTGCTCTGCTGATGGCCATCCGACGCTGACGCCGCCACTGTTTTCTAATCTACCGTGAAGCATCAAAGGTCCGAATCTCGCAGTTTGGATTGGCAACTCAGTTCTAGAGAGGAGCTCGTTGAAATTAAAGCTTCACAGAGTTTGGATTGGGTTACAGCTCCCCTTATTCATTTATTTTGCAGGTTTCCGGTCATTATTCAGAGCACCATGCATAGAATCCACTGACCCGGCTATAAGTTCTTATAAGTTATTTGGTGCCCAGCCGCTTCGTTGTCCCCACAGCGCGACCATTGGCCATTTGTGTTCTACTCTCCTGTGAAGCATCAAAGGTGGGTGGGCTTGGTCCAGATCCCTACATTCACTCATTTGGCTTAGCAACTCAGTTCTAGAGCTCGGATTGTGTTACAGATCCCTAAATTAATTGATTTGCAGGTTTCCAGCTGATTGATCCGGCGAGCTCTCATGGATATTGTCACGGGTGCCATTGCCAAGCTGATCCCCAAGCTGGCCGACCTACTTGTGGGGGTGTACAAGCTGCACAAGAACGTCAAGAAAAATATCGAGGACCTCCTGAAGGAGCTTGAGAGCATGAACGTTGCCCTCGTCAAGATTGGTGAGGTGCCGCGGGACCAGCTCGACAAACAAGACAAGCTCTGGGCCGATGAGGTCAGAGAGCTATCCTACATCATTGAGGATGTCATCGATAAGTTCCTCGTACGAGTCAACCACATTCAGCCAGACGACACCACAAACAAATTCAAGCGGCTCATGAAGAGGACGACCAAGTTGCTGAAGAAAGTCAAGGATAAGTATGGGATAGCTCACGCAATCAAGGACATCCAGGAGCAACTCCAGAAGGTGGCCGCTAGGCGTGACAGGAACAAGGTAGTTGTTCCTAATCCTACGGAACCAATTTCTATTGATCCTTGTCTTCGAGCTTTGTACACAGAAGCGACAGAGCTGGTTGGCATATATGGGAAGAGGGATCAGGAGCTCATGAGGTTGCTCTCCATGGAGAGAGATGATGCCTCTAACAATAGATTGAAGAAGGTCTCCATTGTTGGATTTGGAGGGTTGGGCAAGACCACTCTTGCTAGAGCAGTATATGACAAGATTAAAGGTGATTTTGATTGTCGGGCATTTGTTCCCGTCGGTCAGAACCCTGACATGAAGAAGGTTTTAAGGGATATTCTCATTGATCTCGGCAACCCTCACTCAGATCTTGCGATACTGGATGCCAATCAGCTTATTAAAATGCTTCATGAGTTCCTAGAGAACAAAAGGTATGCATCACTTGCTGCAAAAATGTACACCATTATGAGATGTTTGTTTCCTATGCTAGTTGTACAAGTACAGTAATACTGTATAAATATATTGCATGTCACTATTGCATGTCACACGTGGAAGGGTTTAGAATAATTTTTCATCAAGGTCACCTTTACTGACATATGCCATTTGCACTAAACTATAAACCTTATAGGTGCTAAATTTCAAGCCTATGTAAGTATATATGTTGTATTTTTTCCACCGTTATCGAAATAATTAGCAAGTACTTATTACATTTGTTACAATGGCTGAAACTTATTGGCATCGGTCCAAGAAACCAGTCTAAACATTTTACGCTACACCAAAGGGAGTGTAATAACAACTATAAAAAATGCACAAAAGGAAAGGAAAGAAAGAGGGAGATGAATGTTACTCCCTCTGTAAAGAAATATAAAAGCGTTTAGATCACTAAAGTAGTGATCTGAACGCTCTTATATTTTTTTGTAGAGGGAGGACAAAATTTCCAATCAAACTTATTTCTTTCTTTCTCATAACCCACCAAGTTTTAAAGCACAGATTTTAAACGGTGGCAATGCGCACCAAAGGCTACCCTTGAATCTTCCTAAAATATTGTACTCCCTCCATCCCAAAATTCTTGTCTTAAATTTGTCTAAATACGGATGTATCAAGTCACGTTTTAGTATTAGATACATCCGTATCTAGAAGAATTTAAGACAAGAATTTTGGGACGGAGGGAGTATATTGGATAAATGACCAAGCAAAGAACTTCATTTTTCTCTTCACTATCACATTATATTTTTTATGCATGCCTTTTTTTTTGGAAACTGGCTATCAGCAAAATAAGGGGAAAGTATAATGCCACACATTGAGTCTCCAAGAGGATCATTAGATGCCATATATTAAATTGGGGGCCAATCTGTACTAGTGTCTTTCTGATATATCATATATCCACCTGACAATTTGAACTTATATAGTTAATTGTATTCTACGTATGGTAACTGACCCAACAACTTGCTAGTTGTGTTTTACTCCCTTGAATTATCAATATTTATTCATTTTGTTCAACATCTGATTGGAGGCTCATAATGCATGCTTCAACAAGATTCAGATTACCAAGTTTGAGACGCATGATTCTTACGAGTTTGTTGCTGAATATATGCCCTTATAGATTCCATCCATATTTTCATATGGCCCTCAATTTTGTGATGAGCATAGGCCTTACACTGGTATTCTTAACTAATGTAGGTATCTCGTCATAATTGATGATATATGGGATGAAAAATTGTGGGAAGGCATCAACTTTGCTTTCTCCAGCAAGAATAATCTACGCTGTCGGCTAATCACCACAACCCGCATTGTTAGTGTCTCCAATTCATGTTGCTCGTCCGCTGATGATTCAGTTTATCAAATGAAACCTCTTTCTAGTGATGACTCCCGAAGGCTCTTCCATAAAAGAATATTTCCTGACGATAGTGGATGTCCAAATGAATATGAACAAGTGTCTAAAGATATATTGAAGAAATGTGGTGGGGTACCACTAGCCATCATTACTATTGCTAGTGTTTTGACTAGTGACCAGCAGGTGAAAACAAAGCATGAGTGGGATATTCTGCTCCAGTTCCTTGGCTCTGGACTAACAGAAGATAACAGTTTAGAGGAGATGCGGAGAATACTATCTTTCAGCTATTATAATCTACCCTCTCATCTGAAAACTTGTCTACTGTACCTATGTATATATCCAGAAGATACCATGATTGATAGAGATAGACTCATATGGAAGTGGGTGGCCGAAGGATTTGTCCACCATGGAAAGCAAGGGACCAGCCTGTTTTTGGTCGGATTGAACTACTTCAACCAGCTCATTAATAGAAGTATGATCCAGCCAATATATAATGATCTAGGCCAGGTATATGCTTGTCGTGTACATGATATGGTTTTGGGCCTTCTCTGCAACTTGTCACATGCAGCAAAGTTTGTCAAGTTATTGGATGGCACTCGGTATAACATGTCTTCACAAAGTAATGTTCGTCGTTTGTCCCTTCAAGATGGAAATGAAGATCAGCAAATCATGCCTCTCACAAATTTTGTAAGGTCAATTACTGTCTTCCCACCTGCTGTTAGTATCATGCCAGCTCTATCAAAGTTTGAAGTTCTGCGTGTACTTGATCTGTCAGACTGTTATCTGAAAAGAAGTAGCAGCCTACAGCTTAACCTCAAGGATGTTGGACACTTAATTCACCTAAGGTACCTTGGTCTAGCACGTACTGGAATTAGTGAACTCCCAGCTGAGATAGGAAACCTGCAGTTTTTGGAGGTGCTGAATATTGGAAGTAGTTCTCAGCTAAGTAGATTGCCGTCGATTGTTTGCAAGTTGAGAAGATTACTCTGCCTAAATGTTTGTCTCTCTGAGGTGGTTCCAGCTGGTGTGTTGCAGAATCTTACGTCCATCGAAGTGTTGAAGAATATCTTGGTCTGTCTGAACGTTATTGCACAAGAGCTTGGCAACCTAGTAAGGCTGAGGGAGCTTGTGGTTTCCTTCAAGAATGGTAGTTTGCATTTGTATGAAGGTTTCGTGGAGTCTCTGTGCAACCTACATCACATCGAAATTCTAAGTATTTATCGCCATTCCAGTGAAACATCTTTTGAGCTGATGGATCTCTTGGGAGAACGTTGGGTGCCTCCTGTACATCTCCGCGAATTTATATCTTGGATGCCCAGCAAACTCTCTGCACTTCGAAGGTGGATAAAGAAAGACCCCTCGCATCTCTCAAACCTCTCCGAGTTAACCCTCTCGCGAGTGAATGATGTGCAGCAGGAGGACGTGGAAATCATTGGGAGGTTGTTGTCCCTTCGTCGTCTCCGCATAAAGAGCACCCACCAAACACAACGGTTGTTAGTCATCCGTGCAGATGGGTTCTGCTGTATGGTAGAATTTATCTTGTATTGTGGGTCAGCAGCACAAATAATGTTTGAACCAGGAGCTTTGCCGAGGGCGGAAAAAGTTAGGTTCAGCCTTGGCGTGCACGTGGCGAAAGAGGATGGTAACTATGGTTTTGACTTGGGCCTGCAGGGGAACCTGCTCTCCCTTCGGAGGGAGGTCTGCGTTTATTTGTGTTGTGGTGGAGCGAGGGTTGGGGATGCCAAGGAAGCAGAGGCTGCGGTGAGGCACGCGCTGGACGGCCATCCCAACCATCCATGGATTGGAATTGAAATGAACCCGAATATAGCACAAGGTACTCACGTTGCACCTAACTAATTACTCGTATGCATGTGTTTTCTCATGACCGCCTGACTTATTGCTTTCTGCATGTATTTGATCTCTAAATCTCCCAAGGTGCTCATGACGACGATTTCTGTAAGGACGTGGTGGAGAACTGATTTCTGACGCAAAGCTCTCACATTACATAAGATGTGCTCTCGGTATGTAGTACATATTTTCCTATTATGCCATCTTTCTTTCTCCCTGTCTAGAGCTCAGCTTGTCATTCCATTGATCAACTACGCTCCGTAGGCACATATTATGGTATTTACAGAATGTTCTTAGGGGTGACAATCTGATCAGAAAAGTGAACTTGGCATAGTGTAGTGTGAAACTTGCCCAATCTCTTTTGTGGCAAGGGCTGATGAAAGCTAAGGCTTATTTTGTTCAATTTTTTAGAAGGATAGTTGGTAATAGGGAAAAACTAGATATTGGGGAGATTTATGGTCAGGGGATGCTGTTTTAGGTGACAAGTACCCCAGGTAATACAATTTATTTATCATTATGTAAGCATCTCTCTGTAGCTAGAGTGCTTGGCACTAATTTCAGTGCTCTAAAATTTAGAAGGAAACTATATTGGGGAACTCCTGTGCTATATATGGCATCAATTGCTGGCTGATTGTGAAGGTTTTGGTCTGTGGATGGCTTTTAGAGAAAAATGGTTAATTTCTGTGAATTCTATATAGCTTTGAAAGCTCAACAAGTGAAATGACCTTGTTGAAAATTTTGGTATGTAAAAGTTCCACTTCTGATCAACACTCTTGTGGTTAGAATTCAGAAATAGTATCTTAACCAGAATAATCTGAATCATAGAGGTAGTGTTGTAAAGGAAATAATATTTTTTTGCAGTAGAGAACAGCCAGCGGATCGTATCTTGTTTAAGTGTTCAGTTACCCGATATATTTTCAACATTTCTACTGTGGGCTTTTTCTGGTTTTGATACAATTTCTGTTAGCATGGATGGACCTTTTGATTGAGTGATGAACTTCAGGGGTAAAGATAGGAATCTGGTTTCTGCTGGGGTGGCGGCGGTTATTTGGTCTATTTGGTAAAAAAAAAAGGGATGATGTTTGCATCAGAAAGGTTTTCCCGATGGATCCCAGCTGTTTAGTTGGTAAAATTTCATATTCGATCTTTTATTGGTCTAGCCGAGAACAAAGTAATTTTAGGGTTAACGTTCAGAAATAGTATATAAAATTCAATATGAAACTTATAGGTAGTGTGATCCTTTTCTAAGTGTCCGGTTGCTCGTTATATTACGAACAATGTGCAGTGTGCTTTTTGTTTTGGTACAGTTCCTGGTAGTATGGAGGGAGTTTGTGATTGGATGATGAGTTTCTGATAGGGTAGCGACAGTTATTTGGTCTGTTCGAAAAACGAGGAACGATGCTTGCTTCGGAAATATTTTCCCTATGGATCCCTTCTTTGTACTCCTAGTTAGTAAAGTTGCATACTAGATGTTTGGTCTAGCTAACAGACAATCGAGTTTCCCTCAAACAAAAAAAAACAGAGAATTGACTTGCGCCATCTGCAGGTAGCTGTAGCAGGGACACGCAGGTTACTGCTGGTGGCATTCGTGATGTTTCACAAACGTCGGGTGGGCGCCAATTATGCAAAGAATTGAAGAATGAAAAAGTTTCGAGCTACGCTGGAAGTTAATTGTGTGACGAGCTTCTTTTAAATGGCAGTCAGCTTTCAGAAAGAGATTGTCTGGTTTTTGTAATAGACTAAGTAGAGGTGTTGGAGTGAGTTGATCTCTTACAAGGATAGCTTGATTTACTTTGGGAGAGCCGTCATTATTGCTTTGGCTGAGGGTGTATCTTATATTTACTAATCGTATGCACCATATGAGCTTCCATGATAATCCACATAAGCAAGATTAGCTTAGCCGCTAGATTTAAAAATTAATGGCTATGATATTTTAGAACAACGTTTTTTTAAAACACCACATACATTAAAATGAATAGACCTACACGTACATATGATATTTTAGAACAACGTTTTTTAAGGAAAACACTACATACATTCCATGTTAATCCACATAAGCAAGATTACTTAGCCGCCAGATTTAAAAACTAATGGTCATGATATTTTAGAACAACGTTTTTAAGAAAAACACCGCATACATTAAAAGGAACATACCTACACATACATATGATATTTTAGAACAACATTTTTTAAGGAAAACACCACATACATCTTACGAGACACCACGTTAATCCTTGGGATTAAGAAAATTTGACCATCCAATTAATTTATCATGTGTGCGTAGCCGTTGGATGAAATAGGAGACCTGCTCTCCTATCCCACCTAGGCGAGTCGTCCTTCCCATGGTCTCTCTCCGTTTCTCCAAAAAAAAAAACTAGGCAAGAGAAATCGGCAACTGGATGCGTACGTATACGGCACATCGTACACTGATTGATTTTGATTTGACCTTGGCAAACGCACCTAGAAGAAGCTAGCGGGAGACAGGAGAAGCCGGCGGCTAGAGTGGAGGAGCCAGCCCGTTCAAGGAGCCAAGACAGCAGCCATGTTCTCATTGTATTATTTAATGGATACTAGCAGGAGTGCGGCGAGCCGCCCTGGGTCGCGGGAAGCTAGCTCCGCAGGGTGGCTGGACGCGTATGCACACGATACACTGATTGTCCTTGAGCCTTACATATTCATTTTCCTTTCCAATTTTATGCAACATGGCTCTTTGCTTCTTTTCCAACCTTTTTGCTGCTTGTGGCTCACCGGCGCATCATATTCCAGCCTCCATGCAATGGTTACCAGAAGATTGGTTGCTTCTGTAGTAGATGATCAAGTGTCGGCAGTCTCCGCACTAGAAGTCTGCTTTGGTCCGGTAAGCAATTTTGATATGGATAATAAAGAAACATGATCTTGATCTTTGTCAACACAACAAGGTTTTTAATAGGCCGACAATGCAAATATCTCAGAAAATATAACTATGCAGAAACAATAAAAATTACAAGGTGCTGAAGGAATCTCCCAATAGTTGAATGGAGTGCTGAAGGAATCTCAGAATCAATGTTCTATGGAAGTAATGTTAAACCATAGAAAACTGTTTCATGGATGTGGTTTGATTGTGTAGGTGACACAAGATGATGGGGCAAAGAATGTCCAAGATACTGCCAGTGCAGATGATAAGAGGGATATGTTCATGCAGATAATGGAAATGACCTTTACGTCTCACGATGCTGCGTATGATTTCTACAACAGCTATGCTAGAGATAATGGTTTCAGCATTAGAAAGAATAAGGTCAGGTATAGCAAAACCAAGTCACATCATATGCGTTATAGGCGGTTTGTTTGTTCCAGACAAGGGAAACGTGACAACAAGTTGCTAACTGAGGAAGGACACACCCGTAGGCTCAGAGCCGAGACACGCTGCTTTTGTGAAGCGCACCTAACCGTCAAGCTTGACCAAAAGCGTGGGGTTTGGTATGTTGAAAGTTTTGAGGACAAGTATAGCCATATGTTGGCAGGACCGGACGAGGTACCTTTTCTTTGGTCCCACAGAAAAATCAAAGAGTACCAGAAGCATGAGATAATCTCCATGGGAGCTGCAGGGATTAGAATTCACGACATGATGGATTCCTTCATCAGCAAACATGTATGGTATGGCGGTGTTGGTTTTACCAGGCGTGAAATATACAACCTTTGCGCCAGGGAGAAGAGGAACCTGCTTTCAAAAGATGATGCTGCCACAGCCATAGGCATCATGGCCAGTAGGAAACAGAGGGATCCTAACTTCTTTTTCGAGTACAACCTAGATAAAGAAGGACATTTGAATAGGATGTTCTGGTGCGACTCCCAGTCTCGTCATGACTATGAGGACTTCGGTGATGTGCTTGTATTTGACAGCACGTACAAGATGAACCGCTATGGTATGCCATTCATATCTTTTGTTGGTCTTAACAATCACCGAAGGACCACTATTTTTGGTTGTGCCATAGTTTCGGACGAGACCGAAGAGACATACGTGTGGCTGCTGCAGAGTGTAATCACGGACGCCAACGCTGCGATGATCAAGGAAATTCGCGAAGTCTTGCCAGACGTGTGGCACCGTATATGTACGTGGCATATAGAAAAAAATATGAAGATTCACCTCAGTCACAAGTCCTTGAAGGAGTTTCGAACTCTTCTGTACTACAGCACGTCCACGACCACGTTTGAGGAGAGATGGCACGCATTTTCCAAAAGATGGTAGTCGGAAAAAAACTGTAACATGGTTGAGACGGATGTATAAGAAGAGGAGACCGTGGGCCGCGGCTTATCTAACAGAAGGGTTTTGGCTTGGCATGAAAAGCAACCGGCGGAGTGAAAGCCTGAACCCACGCCTTCACCTCCACCTAGACGGTGAAATGACCCTGGTGGATATGATTTTGCATTATGAGAACGCCGTTGTGCATATCCGTGAAAACGAGGCTCGAGATGACTGCACGGCCTCACAGAGTTTACCGGTGCCAGTTACTAGCTCGAGGGAACTTGAGATAGCTGCTTCTCACGTCTTCACTCCAGCAAACTTCTATATGTTGCAAGATGGTCATAGAAAAATTGGCGGCATGAAGATTGTAGAAATTAAGCTGGGAGACGGATCATAGCAGTACATCATGGCCTGGAAGAATAACCGGAAGCGTCGTTTTTGGGTGGAGTATACACCAGTAAATTCCGCAGAAACTATAAGGTGCAGCTGCAGAAGAATGATTCGAAAGGGTCTACCTTGCAAGCACATATTCCATGTACTGAAGCACTTGAACATATCTGAAATACCGAAGTGTTTAGTTCTTGTTCGGTTCACGAAAGAAGCAAGGTTGGGACTGCCCGCGAGGCGCACAAGCGATCGGTTGGGATTTGGTTGGACTGGGGCCGGGGAAAGAATGAAATATAGCCAGGTCAGTGTGTTAGTGTCAGAAGCTATGCATGCGGCATGCAAACACCCTGCTTTGTGGGATCAGTTACAGGAGAGTTTGAAGGTTGTGATAGCTAAGAGTCATGAGTATGATCTGCTACAGGAAAATTTGATCAAGCAAACAAATGACATGAGTAAGTGTGTAGTTGAATATGTGGACGATGGTAAAGGAAACATGATTGCGGTTAAAAATCCTATGAAAGTGTCAAGCAAAGGAGCAACAAAAGTAGATGAGAGCCGCCCTATCTTGAAAAATGGTAGACCACTCTCTTTTGATGAGTTGAAAACCCGGTGCGGCGCTTGCAAATTGCTAGGACACACTAGACGTAGCAAGAAATGCAAACTAAATCAGAAGTAAGTGTTTGTATGCATTGTGGATTATTAAATTTTTTATCATTCATTAACTTATCTTGTCTTTTATCATGTGCAGAAAAGAGGAGAAGGAAGAAGAGTAGAACACTTGCTTCAATTATTTACTGTGTTAATTGGGGGGGCTCATACTTTGGCTAAGGTAGCTATAGGCGATGGTGTTTCTTTGGTTTGGAGGCTTTCGCCCCCTGATTGTATCCTTAGTGTATTAGCAGACGAGATCCCAGACTTTTTTTAAATAAAGTAAGATGTTTCCCTCAAAACAAAAAACAAAAAATTATTTACTGTGTTATGACCGGGGCGGGAGGTAGAAAGAATATTGTTCATTTCCCCTCCCGACGTCCTAAATGCCATTAAATAAGTAACTGTACCACTCTCCTCCCCACCACGCACTCACCCACCTCCCACGGGCGCCAGTTCGAACTCCCCTCTTATCCCCACCTATAGTAGATCGACAAACTCTCGCCGGCGACCGCTGCAGCCGCCTCTATGGAGAGAAGCCTCGGCTGGTAGCAAGCGATGATCGAGCTCGCCGGCGATGATGAGGCGTGGCGTGCGCAGTTGATGGAGGTGTGCGGCTGGTTCCCCAGCACGGAGATGTTGGTCAACCACGCGCGTGGCCTCGTCAAAGTCCTCACCGACGGCGAGAAGAATTGAATATCTAGTGCTCACCCTATGTGTCAAGTTCAGTAAAATTTCAGAATATTGATTATGTACTGTTGCTTTGCTTCAGTGCTGCATCAAAGGTGTAGGTGCTGCTAGATGTTGCTCCTATTTTGTAACAATACAATGAACTGGGCTATTGCACAAATCAGTAGTGCTGCTAGGTGATGTGCCCATGTGCATCACTTACCAAATATAGAACATGCCAAATGTGCATTGACTGCCAAATATAGAACATGTCAAATGTGCATCACTTACCAAATATAGATCATGATGGCCACATGTTATTTCTGTTGCAATATCTGTTACACTGTGCCCATAAACTGAATAGCACATAATTCATCAGCATTTCATCATGTCAATAACAATGATGTCAATAGCTTTATGAACAATCTACTTGCTAACTATGACAACAATCATAATGGCAAGCAGGCCAAGATACAGCAGACCTCCAAATCCTAAAATCCTATCCCTATAGAGCAATATTTCCTTTTGCATCTTAACCATTGCCCTCTTTTCTTTTTCATTCCTTTTAATTTCAGCTTCATATTCTGTAATCTTAGTCTCCAGTTTCTTGTTCTTCATGGCAAGATACTTAATGACTGACTTTGCTTTGCTATCCCACTCCCCATCAACCCATTCAACATAATCAGAAGTGATAGCATCCTAAATAAATCATGAGCAATTCAAGTCAATTTATAGATGAACTTGTCACTGCAGGCGGTAAACACTGAACTTTTTTGCAGCTTGACCGCAATAGCAGTACTACTTTGAAGATCATGCTTAGTACACTAACCTCAAACCCAAATCCCAAGAATGCGCTCCCAAAATTGTCTGCATCTATGCAGACACGGCCATAAGGAGTTTCCTGATGACCACATAGATGGAGCTTGTGAGGGCCAGAGGTCGTGAATTGTCGTCAATAATGCTGGGATGTAAAGAACAACGGTAAAGAACTTACCTTTTTGCCACCAAAGTGTAGCACCGACGAAACCCTAGTCGTCGGTTCTCCCGGCCCGTCGCCGCCCAGGAAACTGCCGTCCCCTGCTCCACTCGATCCGCCGCCGTTGCCTCCTGTGCCACTTAATCCGCCCCACCTGCTTCCAGGACCCAGGGTTCCACCGAAATTGCGGTCGCCACCGCTCTTGTCGCCGCAACCACCGCCGCCCGACGCCCAACTCGCTATCATGCTTTCGCCGTCGAGATTTGGAGGGCAAAATGGAGAGAGAGGGCGGGATTTGGAAAGGGACCCGAGAAAAGGGGAAGATCGATGTGAACCTAGCAAAATGGGCTGGTGTAGCCCTGCCGGCACGATAGGCCGCCTGTCGGGCCCCTCACGTGGTTAGATGGGCCGTGCCTGGCATCACGGTGAGTACAGAAATAAGTTATTTATACATACAATAAAAAACGACGGGTTTGTCAAACAAAATAGAAAAACATTAAGGCACATAACACGCCATAGAGCCAACGAGCTGACATGACTAATTTTCATCTGTGTAATATTATGTTTTGGCTCGATATATTTACTTAGCTAACATGACTACTTTCATAATCATGTGACGAGGGACAATTATCAGAAGATTGTGCCTGATGATGACATGCAGATCGCTCTGGCACAAGGCTAAGCTTGATAGAGATTTAAAAAAAAGTATAGAATGTAAAATATTTAATATGAAACTTAGGAGATCACTTGAAGAGAAAAATAGAAAGCAAATACTATTAATGTGAAAAATAACATTATAAAAATTTGGAGATCGAGAAAAATATTAAGCAAGAACAATTGATAAGTGAAGCAAACAATTTATTGGTACGACCGAATTGTCTTCTACGAGCGAATTGTCTGGCAGACACATACACATGTATGTGTCACAATATTCGAGATGCCCTGTTTATTACATAAAAATGATAGAAACCCTAAAATAATCATGCCGTCGAAACCTTTGTCCGGACTAAATCCAAACCACTAAAACTTGAATCTTGCATGCCACATAAATTCTTCAGGCGTGCCTTTTCTTTGCGATTTCGTGAATTTTGTTCTTCACACAGTCCATCGAGTTCGAAGGTGACATAATCAGCTCGGCGACGAAACATCTTCTCCTGGCATCAACGCTGGCCTGCAAAAATCGACATAAAGGTTACATGAACCGAAGTTGCAACACGAACATACTAGCTAGTCTACAAATGTAAATAACAACATACTTGTGTAAAATCGCAGGTCATTCGGTCCCCGTCCCAATGTTCTAGACATTATATGATAAAAAGGCCACAAGAGTTCCTGGTATATATGCAAACATTAGCGGTGGGCAATACAATATGTGTGTTGTTGTTTGAATATACATGATGTACTATTAACTCACCCATCCTCTTGCTGGGGCATGTCGTACTCATTGATAGGCCACTTACTTACGTTCGGATATTTCCCTGGTGTAATAAGATTTGCCTGACGCATGTCGTGTGCTATAGCCATTCACTATAAAGAGGATAGTGTTAAAGAATAATCATAAACAATATGTAAGACCAATGGTACAAATGTTGGTTACATTACCAGTGCTTTAACAGTCCTCTCAGTCAGGTCCAGAGGATAGAGCGAATTGAGAAATTGCAATTCTTGCTTGATCATGTGCATTACCACGGTCATCCGGTGGGTATTGTCGATATTAAACGCGATATACATCTACAGTGCAAAAAACCATTATGGATCAAAAGAAATACTTGATGAAATATCTTGTAGTGATGAATTACAAACATTACGTACCTTATCACGCACAGTATAATCTTTCGTGACTCTATTAACTGCTCCAGCTTTGGACAGAGCACTATCCATGTTGCAGATCGACGACAATGGATCGTCTCATGCGATAGCACGATCTACAAGGAATTTGGACCTCCACGCTGGAAGAGGTAACGATCATGACCAACGTGCAGCTCCAAATGTCCCATATAAGCATCAATAACCTTCATAGAATATGAGGGCATTACATGTTGAAAGTTGAGACATAGATTACTGAGCATTTTAAAAACAGGACATGCAACTAGTACTTACATCGTCCGACAGCCATCTATGAGCTAGTACCGGTCGAATCCTTTCGGAAGTCAGAGATATTCCATGCCCTTCACTGTAGTAATTGTTTTCCCTTATTCTTCTCGGTGCTAGCAGCTAACTCGACAAATGAAACAGCTGCATCAATTATTTCCGGCGTCAACTCATCTGCCACAACCTCCAGCACATTATTGTCAGAAAACAGAGCTGCATGAAATAATATGAACGTCAACAATGGTGATCATATGCATTGGTAGTAAATAAAAAAAATAAGAAAGATAGTTATGATACCTCTACTAGCAGTAGTTGTACCGGAGGGTCTTTGACCACGGCTGGTATGCCTGCTGGGCTTGTCAAGTGCGAAGGGGGATTCAAATTTCTTGGGAATGGTCCGCTTCCGCTTACCGGACATAACATCCTCATCCTTATCGATTGTTGCACCTTTTTTCCATTCGTCTTAGCCATGAACTTGCTGACAGAAGATGGACAATTGTCTATGTCCGATGAAGGTGCTAGAGTAGAAGTACCAACCACCCAAGGGTTTTTCGGTGTACCCCACATTCATCATTACGCTTAACAGGTGAAGCTTCCTTGTGTCCATTCGTCTTCGGTGGGGTTTTCTGTTTGGCAAACTAAATCGTGTGGACATTTCAGCATGTAAAAAAATTAAACGAGAAAATTATAGACGGAAAGATAAATACATAGTACCTCAGGTACGGTTTTATGGTTGGGAACCACTTCATCAGGTTGCGTCATGTCAATGACCGGCTCTCCATCACTGTCTATGTCTTCCTTGTACACGAATTCCTTCTTTTCACATGGACCATTCTCGAAAGAATCCACTTCGTCCGCATCATTCTCCGCGGATGGCACGGCAGCAGCCGGCTTGTACATGACACATGCTTTGTTCAACTTCTCCAGCAATCTCTGCAATAGAAATATAAAGTTAGTAATGCCTGCATGGTTTTTAAAACAGTAAACATACCGTAAACAATAAAGTTAGGGTGTGACACCTCAGCAACTAGATCAGGGATTTGCCTCATCTGGGTGTGTATGAAGTCCATAAACCGCTTCATTAGAAGCTCCATCACCTCATCCGTGTTTGGGGCTGTCTTTGACTTCTTTGCGGTTCCATTGGCGGGCTTGGTTTTTGGCTTCTGTGCAGGCGCATTATTTGGGATGTTGGGCTCCTGCGCCCTATATTCTTGGGTTATATTATTTTCAATCTGCATGCAATATTGAAGTACATGTGATGAATTAAAAGTAAATATTATTTACTTACAAAACATTTAAGAAAGACAGAACACAATGACTTACCTTGACGTTACCACGACCGCGCCCATTGTCATAGTCAAACCGATCTCTCATAGTAGCTACACCTTCGGTCCAGTTCCTCATCAGAGGTTGTATGGACAAGTTGGGATTGAAAGCGCAATCACCTTCCAGAGGTTGCACCTTCTCCCAGTACAAGTACTGCAAAAAAGAAGATATAGAGTTAGTACAATACATCACATAAAATTGCAATGATATAATAATTGACATTATGCAACAGGTCTCATATGTGTACCTGCACGAGAGCCAAATTGCCTTTCGGCCATTGGCGGAGGTGTTTGCCTTTTTTGACTATGTGAAGGCAATCGAGGAGAACACGGAGGGTGAACGCATTCCAGTTAATCTTTGAAATACGTTTCACATCATCAACCAAAGCGTAGTATTTTTTAGGCACGATCTTGCTGGACATGCGAGCAATAATTGTTCCTAACAGGACAAGGACTAATTTCGGAAGGAAGTCGTCATCGGTGGATTTATTTTTAATAATGTCCCCTATGAGATCATCTATCACTATGTTTCCTGTTGTCTTACTGAGAAACTATGGCGGCACCCGCTCCTTAATGTCCTCGCCTTCTTCAATCAGAATGTCCGAAGCGGACAGTCCTTGGTTCTCCAGGTTAAAGATGCACTCGACGTCGACCGCACCGAGAGTCACCTCCCCAACCTGCTCTTGTATAATGAATCTGGTCGTGCTGGCCTCAAAATTCTCAACCATATACCTAATCAGTAGGGTACGCATTTTAATAGATGGTATTTGAAGCATGTTGCGCAATGTTGTATCGGCGACTCTTGCGCGTTGACCGCTCGATAGAAGATTAACAAGCTTGCACCATTTTTCAACGGCACATACAATTTCTCCATTCAGCTCGTCCATCCTGTTGAAACAAAATATAAAACTTTGTGACATAAGCGAACAGTAATGCAAAAATAACAATAGACATGCAAATATATAAAACTTTCTGACAGTAGCTAGCACTAATGCAAAAATAATACTAATGCAAATATTAAACTAGCACCATGTATACCGCAACATGCAGCCAAGTGTGTGCTGATATGAGGCTATAAAAAATAACTACAATTGGTAATTGAATTTACTTGCATCTGATCAAGTTCTTTGAGTATCAGATAAGTTATATAATCAATTAATTTAATATGGTAAACTGTTAGAAATTCGTCCGGTTGTCTTATTAACACGGTGACAAATTGATCAGCTGTAAATAACTACAGTCTATAGCAATGGTACCTATTTGAGGTTCATCAACATCTAATGCATAACTCTTTAATGTTCTATGTGCACTGCTACCTCTTGAGCTTGCGTTGGATTTCCGCGAAGAGGAGAGGATGATGCAGCAGAGTAGCGTAAGTATTTCCCTCAGTTTTTGAGAACCAAGGTATCAATCCAGTAGGAGGCTACGCACAAGTCCCTCACACCTACACAAAACAATAGCTCAACGCAACCAACGCGATTAGGGGTTGTCAATCCCTTCTAGACAAGTGAGATGTGATACATAGTATAGATAATATTTTTGGTATTTTTGATATAAAGATGCAAAGTAAAAATTAAAAGGAAAAGTAAAAACAAAGCAATAATAAAGTGATGGAGATTGATATGATGAGAATAGACCCGGGGGCCATAGGTTTCACTAGTGGCTTCTCTCGAGAGCATAAGTATTTCTACGATGGGTGAACAAATTAATGTTGAGCAATTGACAGAATTGAGCATAGTTATGAGAATATCTAGGTATAATCATGTATATGGGCATCACGTCCGAGACAAGTAGACCGACTCCTGCCTGGATCTACTACTATTACTCCACTCATCGACCGCTATCCAGCATGCATCTAGAGTATTAAGTTAAAAACAGAGTAACGCCTTAAGCAAGATGACATGATGTAGAGAGATAAATTCATGCAATATGATATAAACCTCATCTTGTTATCCTCGATGGCAACGATACAATACGTGCCTTGCTGCCCCTTTTGTCACTGGGAAAGGACACCGCAAGATCAAACCCAAAGCTAAGCACTTCTCCCATTACAAGAACTACGAATCTCGTTGGCCAAACAAAAGAGATAATTTGAAGAGACATGCAAAGATAATCAATCATACATAAAAGAATTCAGAGAAGATTCAAATATTATTCATAGATAGACTTGATCATAAACCCACAATTCATCGGTCTCAACAAACACACCACAAAAATAAGATTACATCGAATAGATCTCCACAAGAGAGGGGGAGAACATTGTGTATTGAGATCCAAAAAGAGAGAAGAAGCCATCTAGCTAATAACTATGGACACGAAGGTCTGAGGTAAACTACTCACACTTCATCGGAGGGGCTATGATGATGTAGAAGCCCTCCGTGATGACGGCCCTCTTCCGGCGGAGCTCCGGAACAGGCCCCAAGATGGGATCTCGCGGATACAGGAAGTTGCGGCGATGGAATTAGGTTTTTGGCTCCTGTTCTGATAGTTTGGGGGTACGTATGTATATGTAGGAGGAAGGAGTATGTCGGTGGAGCTTCGAGGGGCCCACGAGGTAGGGGGCGCGCCCTAGGGGGGGTGCCCCCCACCCTCGTGACCGCCTCTATTGTTCCTTGGCGTTGGGTCCAAGTCTCCTGGATCATGTTCGGTGAGAAAATCACATTTCCAAAGGTTTCATTCCGTTTGGACTCCGTTTGATATTCCGTTTCTTCGAAACACTGAAATAGGCAAAAAAAATGGCAATTCTGGGCTGGGCCTCTGGTTAATAGGTTAATCTGAAAAGTAATATAAAAGTGGATAATAAAGCCCAATATAGTCCAAAACAGTAGATAATATAGCATGGAGCAATCAAAAATTATAGATACGTTGGAGACGTATCATGCACAAGAATATAATTGGATCGTGTGACAAAATATAATTGGATCATGTGACAATAAATCTATTGCATCATGCTTCTCGGGGAACAACATCTTATTCTACCATGCTATGAAAGAACCAAAGATTGATTTCATCTACGCCATCTGGTAATAACGCATCTAGTGGAGTTGATACTATTTGAACAAATGTGCTAAACCTAACTCCATGAAAGCAATGACACGGAGGAACTAGCTTGCTATGAAGGCGGTAAGGAGGACAACTTACTTGATCGGTCGACGAAGATGAAAGAAGTCGGCGATGCGGTGTCGACGTAGTTCGTCGAGGGCGGCCACCACATGCGGACGACCTTGATCTTCTCGGGGTTTTTCTGGCGTGTGGGATGCGGCGGAAGGAGCTGTCGATGACTCACCGGCAGGAGGCGATCTAGTCGACGACATGTGCGAGCAAGTGGAGATTATATACGAGGTCAACTCCTAGGTCGTCGTAACTTCCCTGAGGCGAATCGCGGGATCTATATTTTCCTCGGTTGAAGCGAGGCTGAACATGCTCCTCAATCGTAGGGATAAGGAAAATATGGATTAGCACGATCCTGGAATTTTGTAACAGAACGGTAACTACTCCCGTGATCGACGTGCATTGAAAGCGCACCGTTGTTGGCCCCCGCAAAATGGATCCGAGAGGTATTTGCAATCTGGGCTGGCCCACCAACCTACATCTCTAACCATAATGTTTGTTTCTATTGCTCAAAATAAATATCATTGTTTCTTCCCTCAAAAAACAATATATAATCTTTGTTTTTACCTATTAGTTATTGTATACTTGTATATGTTTAACAATATTTATAGTATCTCTCTCATATCTGCAACATTATAAATTCAAATGTAATGTTCCTCTTTCCTTTTTTTGGTTTTCCTGTTATTTTATGTTTTCTCCGCCTTATTCCTAATTGTTTTTTCATGTTTCATATTTCCATATAATTTCTTCTCATAGTTTTCAATTTCAAATATGTATGATTAAATGTTGTCCTATTTATGACTTCCTAATTGGTGGGACCAGCACCGAAAACCACTTTCTGACCTGCCCTCCAGCAGTCCCGAATGGTCATGCTTGTACATGGTGCATGTGGAGGCATGCATGAGATGACCCCAACTTTTGGGACCATGTGGGCATGGCCAATGTGGACCCGCAGGCAAGGTCTGCAAGAATTCGGACACAAAACGCACGTTGCGCCACGTCCGGGCAGTGTTCAAGGGTTTTTTTCACCGAAAAAACCCTACAAAATGCATCGAGTCTCGGAAATGAACGATACTTGTCAAGCATGCTTGCCATGCTCATCCTAGGGTCTGCATAAAGTTTGGGATCAATTGGTGGGACCAGGAAGGAAAACCTCTTTCATACTTTCCCTCCGGCAGACCCGAATGGTCCTATCTATACATGGGGCATGTGGAGGCTTGCATGGGATGACTCCTACTTGTGGGACCATGTGGGCATGGACAATGTGGTCCCCCAAGCACGTTGTGCACGAATTCGGACACAAAATGCACGTTGCGTCGCGTCGGGGTAGTGTTCTAGGGTTTTGTCACCGGAAAAACCCTAGAAAATGCAACGAGTGTCAGAAATGAACGATACTTGTCATGCATGCATGGCATGGTCATGGTAGGGTGTGAATAAAGTTTGGGATCATTTGGTGGGACCGGCAAGGAAAACCTCTTTCAGACTTGCCCTCCGGCAGACCCGAATAGTCCGGCTTGTACATGGTTCATGTGAAGGCATGCATGAGATGACCCCAACTTTTGGGACCATGTGGGCATGGCCAATGTTGTCTTTTATTGCACTTGTTCACTAAAATGGTGTGCATGAATTCGGACACAATACGCACATTGCGTCACGTCGGGGCACTATTCTAGGGTTTTAATTGCTGCAAAACCCGTACAAAATGCATCGAGTGTCGGAAATGAATGATACTCGCCATGCATGCTTTCCATGGTCATCGTAGGGTGTGCATAAAGTTTGGTCTCAATTGGTGACACCGAGAAGAAAAACCTGCTTCTAGTATATGGTGCATGTGGAGGCATGCATGCGATTGTCCCAACTAGATTTGATTTAATAATATTTCAAGAATCAAACAGAAAAGAAAACTTATAATTAGGAAGGACAACATATTATCTTACATTTAAAAAATAATTCAAATGTAAAAAAGATAAGATCTATTAGAATGAAGAAGTGAAATAAAAGATAACGTATTATCTTACATTTTGAAAATATTTCAAATATAAAGAAGAGAACAAATATTAGAATGAAGAAGTGAAATAAAACAAAACATTTTATCTTACAAAATAAAAATATTTCAAATATAATAAAGATAACAAATATTAGAATGAAGAATTGAAATAAAATACACCATTTTAGTTTATATTTCGTAAATATTATCAATATAAAAAAGAGAACGAACAAATGAAATAAAACACAACAGAATTTGGCATATTTTTTTAATTTTAGTAAACACTGTTAGAAATAATACAGAAAATAAGAGATTTGAATTCAAATATTAGAAATATAAAAAAGAAAATAAATTTTGGAGTTAAGAAGTGAAAAACAAAGAGAATATAAAACAGATCAGCGCGCGGGTAAGACTGCCCTGTGCCAGCCCGCCCGAATTGGGCCCAAGGCAGAGCCGCGCAGGGCACAGCGCAGCGCACAGTCATGGGGTGGTGGGAGTTTAGTCCCACCTCGCCAAGCGAGAGAGCACCGCACGGGTTTATATACCCGGCTGTGACTCCCCTCCCAAGCTCCTATCATATGCAGGCAGTACATTGTCTAACTCTCATCACCTCTGCCCCGTGGGGCCTACTAGCAGCAGAGATATTCTGCACCACGGGCCTGCATCCTGGCCCATGAACGGCTGGGTTCCTAGTCGTATGCAGTCCGTGGTGTATGAATTCTCCTCTAGTAGGTGGGCATTTTTTTGGCATATTGCCATGTGTTTTGATCTTCAAATCACACACTAAATTATAACATGCTCACTTGCATGCAATGCATATTTTGACCTTCAAATCACCTAATAAATTTTACACATGCCCACTTACATTTAATACACATGACTATTAATGGGATTTCAACAGAAATGAGGCCGTGATGTATGAATTCTCCTCCCACATGCATGGCATGGTCATGATAGGGTGTGCATAAAGTTTGGGGTCATTTGGTGGGACCGACAAGGAAAACCTCTTTCAAACTTGCCCTCCGGCAGACCCGAATGGTCCGGCTTGTACATGGTTCATGTGGAGGCATGCATGAGATGACCCCCACTTTTTGGGACCATGTGGGCATGGCCAATGTGGTCCCCCAGGCAAGGTATGCATGAATTCGGATACAATACGGACGTTGCGTCACGTCGGGGCACTGTTCTAGGGTTTTATCGCTGCAAAACGCCTACAAAATGCATCGAGTGTCGGAAATGAACGATAGTTGCCATGCATGCTTGCCATGCTCATTGTAGGGTGTGCATAAGGTTTGGTATCAATTGGTGAGACCGAGAAGAAAAACCTGCTTCTAGTACATGGTGCAAGTGGAGGCATGCATGTGATTGTCCCAACTAGATTTGATTTAATAATATTTCAAGTATCAAATAGAAAAGAAAATTTATAATTAGGTAAGACAACCATGAAAAGTGAAATAAAAGACAACATTTTATCATACATTATTTAAATTTATAACTGTCAGAACAAAGAAAAGAGGAGAATATAGAATACAGAAGAATAATTTGAATGAATAAGTGCAATAAAAGACAACATATTATCTTACATTTAAAAA
>NC_057794.1:14873790-14927890 GCF_018294505.1 Triticum aestivum
GTAAATATTATCAATATAAAAAAGAGAACGAACAAATGAAATAAAACACAACAGAATTTGGCATATTTTTGAATTTTAGTAAACACTGTTAGAAATAATATAGAAAAAAGAGATTTGATTTTAAATATTAGAAATATAAAAAAGAAAATAAATTTTGGAGTTAAGAAGTGAAAAACAAAGAGAATATAAAACAGAAACAAATTTAAGAATTTATAAAAGTTAATTATTTCAGCGCGGGTAAGGCTGCCCTGGGCCAACCCGCCCGAATTGGGCCCAAGGAAGAGCCGCGCAGGGCACAACACAGCGCACAGCCATGGGGTGGTGGGAGTTTAGTCCCACCCCGCCAAGCGAGAGAGCGCCGCACCGGTTTATATAACCGGCTGCGACTCCCCTCCCAAGCTCCTATCATATGCAGGCAGTACATTGCCTAACTCTCATCCCTCTACCCCGTGGGGCCTACTAGCAGCAGAGATATTCTGCACCACGGGGTTGCATCCTGGCCCATGAATGGCTAGGTTCCTAGTCGTATGCAGGCCGTGGTGTATGAATTTTCCTCTGGTAGGTGGGCATTTTTTTTGGCATATTGCCATGTGTTTTGATCTTCAAATCACATACTAAATTATACACATGCTCACTTGCATGCAATACACATTTTTTGCATATATGACAAGTTAATGTTTTGACCTTCAAATCACCTAATAAATTTTACACATGCTCACTTACATGTAATATACATGGCTATCAATGGGATTTCAAACAAAATGAGGCCGTGGTGTATGAATTCTCCTCCCACATGCATGCCATGGTCATGGTAGGGTGTGCATAAAGTTTGGGATCATTTGGTGGGACCGGCAAGGAAAACCTCTTTCAGACTTGCCCTCCGGCAGACCCAAATGGTCCGGCTTGTACATGGTGCATGTGGGGGCATGCATGAGATGACCCCAACTTTTGGGAGCATGTGGGCATGCCCAATGTGGCCCCCCAGGCAAGGTGTGCACGAATTCGGACACAAAACGTACGTTGCATCACGCCGGGGCAGTGTTCTAGGGTTTTTTAGACCACCTCCAAATCACCTCAACTTTTGCACACATGATCTCTTGGACAAACAAAGCTAGGTTTCCAAGGTTTTATATTTTTTGAGTTTTTTTAATTTATAATGACCTCTAGACTGACTGGTCAAAACATCGGTCTATACCTCAAGGGGGCATTGTAAAATATTTTCTTTCCAAATTTTCTTTCATATCCATGTTTATCACATGCGGGTCACCATGTACAAGAAAATTTGGGTGATTTGGAGGTGGTGGGAAAAATCACCTTTGTTCAAAAACTGGCTTGACCAAATGGCCTCTCCGGAATGCGGTAATTTTTTCGACCACCTCCACATCACCTCAATTTTGGCACACATGATCTCTTCCACAAACAAATCTAGGTTTCCAAGGTTTTATATTTTATTGAATTTTTTATTAATTTATAATGCCCTCTAGACTGACTGGTCAAAACATCGGTCTATACCTCAGGGGGGCATTGTAAAATATTCTTTTTCCAAATTTTCTTTCATAGCCATGGTTGGCACATGTGGGTCACCATGTACAATAAAATTTGGGTGATTTGGAGGTGGTGGGAAAAATCACCTTTGTTCAAAAATTGGCTTATGGCTCCTCCGGAATGCGGTGATTTTTTCGACCACCTCCAAATCACCTCAATTTTGGCACACATGATCTCTTGCACAAACAAAGCTAGGTTTCCAAGGTTTTATATTTTTTTGAATTTTTTTATTAATTTATAATGCCCTCTAGACTGACTGGTCAAAACATAGGTCTATACCTCAAGGGGGCATTGTAAAATATATTTTTTCTAATGCCCTCTTATATTTGTTTATAATGCCCTCTTATATTTTCTTTGAAATTTATAATGCCCTCTTATATTTTCTTTATATTTTCTTGAATTTTTTTATTTATAATGCCCTCTTATATTTGTTTATTTTTTAATGCCCTCTTATATTTGTTTATTTTTTTAATGCCCTCTTAGTTTTTTTTGAATTTTTTTATTTATAAAGCTAGGTTTCCAAGATGGCTAGGCTGGCCCATGCTTTTCCTTTTGTTTATTTTTTCCTTTTCCTTCTGTTTACATAAAAATTACCTGAGCAATCAAAAAATAAAATAAAAATTACATGACCCCTCAAATAATAACATACAAAAAATTCAAAAGGTATTTTTATCAAACACATCTTTTTGAATATATATTTTCTTTTCTTATAAATAAGTGACATTTTCAAAATTCTAATAAGTAGGGTAATATAACTTTATTTAAAAAATAAAGTACATCTTATTTCAAATTCCTTTTTGCACACATTATTTTTAACTAGTATTACATTACTCTTCTAAATTTACATTTTAATTCCTTCACACTTTGATGATGGAATATTTGCTCTGTTATTGCAACATAGGTTCAAATGATGGAACATTTGATCTTTTTGCTTATTCAAATTATTCATTGATGGAATGTGTGAGAATGAACAATTATCAGTAACTTTTTTTGACTGGGAATTATCAGTAACTTTACTAAACCCCATGTACTATAATTCACGACAGCCAATTTGGAACATTGCCAGATTCAATATTTGTTATGATTGGCACATGGGCACAGCATGTTGCACTTGCCCACAGCATAGAAAAGTGTTGCAGCATGTCTGAAGCAACACTGGAGCGCCATTTGTGATCATTGCACCATCGAAACAACAACTAAACATGAAGAAAGCATTCACCACCAATAAAGTTAAGGCCACACAAATATAGATAGCATTCTAGGTTACCACCACAGGTACCGGCCAGTTCACAACAGATCCAGTTCAGACACACAATACATTACATTACATCACATTAATAGAGCTAGTTTCCCACCAGTTCAGACCCAGATGCAGCTTTTCAAAAGTAAAACATCATCAAATATACTGATGATGAGTACGGCTTCCAGCTTCTGATGATCAGCATGATGTAGGACTAGATGTTAGGGTTTCTCAGGACCTTCAGGATGGCAAAATGCTGAGCCCTGATCTTGTAGTCATCACCGGAGATCGATGTAGCCCGACAATGTTCCATCAGACGTTCCAATAACCCAGACGTGGGCTTGGGCCTGCTGTAGTAGGGGCAGCGGAACTTTTCCATCCTCCAGTTGTGGTACATACCAGATCCTTGGGCCCTGATCTTCAACACCACCTTCTCTTCAAAGGACTCGACGTTCCCCTCGACCACATCATCTCCAGATTCATACTGCACACTTCAGTGACGACATTAATACATTATGCACTCAAATACTATAAACACTTAAGACTAACTCAATGCACAAATTGAAGGAAATATGCCCTAGAGGCAATAATAAAGTTATTATTTATTTCCTTATTTCATGATAAATGTTTATTATTCATGCTAGAATTGTATTAACCGGAAACATAATACTTGTGTGAATACATAGACAAACAGAGTGTCACTAGTATGCCTCTACTTGACTAGCTCATTGATCAAAGATGGTTATGTTTCCTAGCCATAGACATGAGTTGTCATTTGATTAACGGGATCACATCATTAGGAGAATGATGTGATTGACTTGACCCATTCCGTTAGCTTAGCAATTGATCGTTTAGTATGTTGTTATTGCTTTTTCATGACTTATACATGTTCCTATGACTATGAGATTATGCAACTCCCGTTTACCGGAGGAACACTTTGTGTGCTACCAAACGTCACAACGTAACTGGGTGATTATAAAGGTGCTCTACAGGTGTCTCCGAAGGTACTTGTTGGGTTGGCGTATTTCGAGATTAGGATTTGTCACTCCGATTGTCGGAGATGTATCTCTGGGCCCTCTCAGTAATGCACATCACTTAAGCCTTGCAAGCATTGCAACTAATGAGTTAGTTGCGAGATGATGTATTACGGAACGAGTAAAGAGACTTGCCGATAACGAGATTGAACTAGGTATTGAGATACTGACGATCGAATCTCGGGCAAGTAACATACCGATGACAAAGGGAACAACGTATGTTGTTATGCGGTCTGACCGATAAAGATCTTCGTAGAATATGTAGGAGCCAATATCGGCATCCAGGTCCCGCTATTGGTTATTGACAAGAGAGGTGTCTCGGTCATGTCTACATAGTTCTCGAACCCGTAGGGTCCGCACGCTTAACGTTCGTTGACGATATAGTACTATGAGTTATGTATGTTGGTGACCGAATGTTGTTGGAGTCCCGGATGAGATCACGGACATGACGAGGAGCTCCGGAATTGTCCGGAGGTAAAGATTCATATATTGGATGATATGGTTAGGCCAAGGGGTCAGGCCCATAGGGCTATAAGTCGGTGCAAAAGGAGTTTTGCGGAGGCCCGGGGGCCAAACGCCGGAGACCCTGGCGTCTGGCCCTGGGCCAGACACCGAGGCCGATGGCGTCTGGGCCAGACGCCAAGGTTTGTGGCATTTGGTCCTGGAGTCCGAGTGGGACTCTTGCCTTTCGGGCAAAACTGACTTTGAGGAGGCTTTTGCTCCAAGTTTCGACCCCAGGGCTCAACATATAAATAGAGGGGCAGGGCTAGCACCAAAGACACATCAAGAAACACCAAGCCGTGTGCCGGAAACCCCGTCCCCTCTAGTTTATCCTCCGTCATAGTTTTCGTAGTCCTTAGGCGAAGCCCTGCGAAGATTGTTCTTCACCAACACCGTCACCACGCCATCGTGCTGCCGGAACTCATCTACTACTTCGCCCCTCTTGCTGGATCGAGAAGGTGAGGACGTCATCGAGATGAACGTGTGCAGAACTCGGAGGTGCCGTGCTTTCGGTGCTTGGATCGGTCGGATCGTGAAGACGTATGACTACATCAACCGCGTTGATATAACGCTTCCGCGTACGGTCTACGAGGGTATGTAGACAACACTCTCCCCTCTCGTTGCTATGCATCACCATGATCTTGCGTGTGCGTAGGAATTTTTTTGAAATTACTACGTTCCCCAACACAAATAACATTTCAACTAGGCCTTACCTCATATGGCTCATCTTCATCACTGTCATATCGGTAGAACCCAGTGTTGTCCCACTTCCTTTTGTTGCCCACAAGATCCTCCTCCTCCTGCTATATTGTCAAACAAGCAAATCAATTACAATGAATTGAATTGCAGTTCAAAGAATGTCATTACAAACAAAATGTGAATGTGAACCACATTGGTATGTTGCAAGTGACCAATATTGTCAATATTTTTTCCAATGCAAAATAATTTTATATGAAACCTACAGATAAAGAAATAAAGCTACCTAAACAATTTGTTTTTGCATAATGATGGAAAGCTCCAATCTATTTGAAAAAGTGCACTAGTTACACATGGTATGTACATTTCAAGAACTAATTGATAGACTATATATTAAGCTATCTACATATTAAACCGTAGGGTTATCAACATACAAGTTCATTAGTATGTACATACAAATAAATGTTTTTCTTATAAATACAGAATCTAAGCAATGAATCAACAGACAAATGCTTTCCTTCACAAATGCTAATGAAAATCCAAGCTGGATTCTTGACATTCCCTGGATTAACCCAACACTTTTCTTTTCAGGGAATTCCCCCCCACAGTACTTAATGGAAACATATAGTATATTTTGTTGCTAGGATCCTGCCTTGGAATGTTTACTTCATAGTTATACAATGGTGACATCCCAGCTGCATATTTTTGTAATTCATCATAAGTATTTGCACAAGAGGAAAATCTCTGGTCAGGTTAATTTTATGAGGCTGGACAATAGGCCTGCCTACAACATTTGGTTTATAAAATTTTGCACAAGGACAATATTTCAAGGCCATGTTACTTTTTTTAGGTCACCCTTCTACAATTGTACAGTGAGTTATCTCTTAGCCCCCTAAATATAAAATTACATCCATTGCTACTAATTACAGAAGCCAACTACACATTTTAATATGCACAAATTACTGTTTTTCGGATAATGCAGCAAAGCTCCTACACAAACTAACATAATGCAGTAGTTAATTAGGTACAACTTCAACTATAAATGCATACATCTCCAACAAACATCTAAAATTTCATTACTTACCTAAATCAATTCATTGGCACATCAAAATTAATGCATTCCAAATCAAATATGTTTCCATCAAGTATCATTGAACCACAGATCGAATCAAATAATCATATATGTCTGCAGCATTGAACTAAAGATCTAATAATCATATATGGTCTATCTGACCTTAAATTCCCCCTTAAATAAGGTGTTCAACCTCATACTAATTAAAATCTAACAAGCAAAAATTCCACTACTAATCTAATAAGCATCTGAAAAAAACCATCCCTCAATCCGGCTACTTCTAACCTAATCTAATAATCATATGTGGTCCAACTTTCTTGCACGAATCAAATACAGAAAAACCCTAATGTAGAGAAAACCCTACATCCAACAAATCTAACCAAAGAAACTTCTGGCCACAAACCCTACAATCTAAAAACTACCAACTAAAAGTCATAAGCAGATACCTTCTGCTCCGCCTGCTCCTCGCCGGAGCCAGCCTCCATCTTCTACACCTCGTGCGCCTCGCCAGAGCCCGCCTCCACCTTCTGCGCCTCGCCGGAGATCGCCAGAGTGGGCGCATCTGGCTGGACTGCGCCGCTGCAGCCAGCCCCCGCCTTCTCTAGATCTGCAGCAGGGGGAGCACCGTGTTGGACGCCGGCACGTCCCCTCACAAAGGTGCCCGCAGCGACCTGCCGCGCCTGCTCCACCAGATCGGCGCCCCAATCGGGGCGCTCGCCTCCTGCGTCCGCCATGGCGATGGAGAGGATGCGGTGAGGGAGACAAGGAGGTTGGAGAAGAGAGGGAGTGGGGAGTGGGGAGTGGAGAGAGGGAGACGATGCGGCGGGGGAAATGGTGGGCGATGCGGCCGGAGGTGGTTGCCGTCCACATTTATATGATGGAACAGTTTTGGCAACTACCCGTGACACGTGCTGCCCCACGCGTGGGCGACTGCACGCGTGAACGAAAGGCCGCCGTATACAAATATGTATACGGCCGGGCATACGATCTAACCGGGCGGGGTCCGGGCCTCCTAGGGCTCCTCGACGGCTATACGCGGGGGCAACAAAGACGATCGTGCCCCTCGTTATGAACCGTTTTTCGTTCATCCTGGCCGTCGATGTGTTTTTCCACCTCGCGTTCAGCCCAAGGGGGAGCACCGGAGCAGAAACGCTCAAAGCCCATCCCAACCATCCATGGATTCAAATTTACATGTACCCAAATATAGCAGAAGGTACTCACGCTGCCCCGAAGTAATTAGTTGTGCACTTACGTATGTGTTTTTTTCTCTGACCTTATTGCTTTCTGCATGGATTTGATCTCTAAATCTCCCAAGGTGCTCATGATGACGATTTATTGGAATACAAGGAGAGGAGGTGAACTGATTTCTGAAGCAGAGCGACTCACATTATATCAGATGCTCCCTCGGTATGTAGTACATATTTGTCTATTATGTTCTCCATCTTTCTTTCCCCGTGTCTAGAGCCCAGCTTGTCATTCCATTGATCTACTACGCTCCATAGCCCAGTATCTGATCAGAAAAGTGAATGTGTAAGCATATCTCTGTAGCATATCTGACAGGGGATGCTATTTTAGGTGACAAGTACCCCAGGTTATACAATTTATGTTTATGTAAGCATATCTCTGTAGCTAGAGTGCTTGGCACTAATTTCACTGCTCTAAAATTTAGAAGGAATATATATGGTGTGAAACTGCTGTTCTATGGCGTCAATTGCTCGCTGATTGTGAAGGTTTTGGTTTCTAGATGGCTTTTAGAGAAAAATGGTTATTTTCTGTGCATCCTATTTATATATAGTTTTGAAAGCTCAACAGGTAATATGACCTTCTAGAAAATTTCAGTATGTAAAAGTTCCACATATGATCAACACGTTCATGTGGTTAGAATTCAGAAATGTCTTAACTAGAATAATCTGAATTATAGAGGTAGTGTTGTATAGGAAATAATCTCCGAAAAAGGGTTTCCCCCCGCTTTATATTATAAAGCAGCCATCACCTATCACACTGCTGTTGTACAGGAAATAATCTTTTTTACAGTAGAAAACAGTCAGCGGATCATATCTCTTGTTTAAGTTTTCGGTTGCCTGTTATATTTTGAACACTGGGCGGTGTGCTTTTGGCTTTGCTTCAATTCCTGTTAGCATGGAGGGACTTGTTGTGATTTGAGTGATGAATTTCAGGGGTAAAGTTAGGAATCTGGTTTCTGCTGGGGTGGCGGAAGTTATTTGGTATGTTTGGAAGAAAAAAAAGAATGATGCTTGCATCAGAAATATTTTTCCCATGGATCCCAACAGTTTAGTTGGTAAAGTTTCATATTCAATGTATTATTGATCTAGCTGAGGGCAAAGTATTCCTATGGTTAACATTCAGAAATAGTATCTTAACCAGAGGAAATCTGAATCTTATAGTTAGCGTGGTACAGGGAAATTGTCTTCTGTTGGAGTAGAACGGAGTCGTCTGCACAATATCTTCTTTGAGTGTCAGGTTGCTTGCCATATATAGAACAATGTGCAGTGTTTTGTTGTTACCTCAGAAAATGTTTACTACCGTAGTTCTACCAACATGTTTCTGTTACACACAAATGAAAATAACTCTGATTACTGTACTCGATGTTTTACCTGGTATGGTATAAAAAAGACTCAACTTTGTCTGTTGACTTCATCTGTGCTCTCTCTCTCTCTGGTTCGTCTGTCTATCAACCGTCTCCACCGACCACCACTCAAAATGACAAGCCGCCGTTCCGCCGTCTCCATGGAATGGACCTCGCCGCCTCCAGGTCCGAAAGGAGGCTGCAGAAGGCCACTACGACCACCCCAAGGAGGTGACTGCATCCTCCGCCCTCGGCTTCCAATGCCGTTACCATCATCTCCTCGGCGGCTCTTCCAAGCTGAGGCTGCATCGATCTGCTATTCCTGTGCATCAAGAAGCATACCCTGAACCTCGCTGCTGTGATCCGCCTCCTTCCATTAATCCTCTCTCTCAGTGGTGATGTCTCAGTCACCGCACGGAAGGTGTTTGACAAAATGACCAGGTAAGGTAAGAGTGGATTTCACAGTTCGAGTACTCTGTGTTTTCCTTTCTATCTGTAATGCGAGTCTTAACCTTTCCAAGTCCTCAGTGAGTGGCAGCGCCGAGGCGGCTCCACCATCATGGCGCGAGCAGCTGCAGCTACACATGATGTCTGGTGTGCCGATGCTGCCACAGTAGTGCTGGGGGACGACGCCCCAGCCTGTTACAAGAAATGGAGGCTGCTTTATGAACGAAATGCACATGGGAGAAGAGAGACTGCGGCCGACCAAAACAATGACACTATTGGCAGGTTCGTAACTACTTGCTTGCCTTCACTCTCTTATTATTTCTTCGTGTGTAGATTAATGTAGTTTGTCGATGCATAGTTTGTAGCATGTCCGGCTCCTCCCCACCACCCGTAGAGTGCACCCGCTGCTCTGTCCTGCCTCGACCGTCGGCGCCGCCGACCCCTTCCTATAGCGTTAGCGTTGCTCACGTCCACCTCAAGGCACTGCCTCCATCCATGTCCACCCCATGACCTCTGCCACGGCACCAGCAGCCGGATTTGGAACCACGACAGCTACCCGATCTGTAACTTCAGTGTTAAGCAAGATCGATTTGGTCTTGCACTTTCAGCTACTAGCACTTTAGATACACGTATCTGCTGAAGGAAGATGTTATAGCGTTCAGGCATGATGGTATATGGTATAGTTCCTCACATTTCGACAGCTGGTTTCGTTTCACATTACATCATAAGCAGCAACGTCCAGTAATATATGCAGTAGTGATGATTCTCACCTGTACCTGCAGTATTATTAGCACACAAGACATGAATGTATTGTCTAAGACAAAAACAGAGAATGATTGCTCAACTTTGAAGACAAGATTTCAAGTTGGGAACTGAAACTATATGGTTATTGTTACAGTTTAGCGTGTGCTCATGATCGCTCAATATTGCAGGCAAGGTTTCAGGTTCTGAACTTCCAAACCATGATTTAAGCTCTATTTCCATTCACTGAACTGGTTATATTGGGTGTCTGTGGTGGGGATTTGTTGGTTCTTCACGTTCATGATTCTTGTGCTACCTTCAAATCAATATGGTGCAGAATTTTGTGTTCTGATGCATGCTGCCCAAAAGTTCTTTTGATATTTTGTCAAATAAAAAGTGCTAAACTTGTGACCAATTTTTTTTGCCTCATGAGGTGAGCTCAGATGTCCCTCTCAAGATTTAGATAGGCAACCTAATGCATGAGCTCAGATGTTCCTCTGAAAGCCCAACATTGTGTTGCATGTGTAGTTAACTGATATGCTGATTACTCTAGCTAGTATAGTGTTTTGGTTTAGCAACTCTAGTTGATTCGTGGTCTGATCTACAGCAGATTCTACACATCGATTGACGTTCTTTACCATTTAGCAACTTAACTTAAGCTAGCCGTTTTGGATTGATGGCTGATATGAGTATGTGCTATGAGGAATACTCGTTGATTTGTGAACAATCTGAATCATGGCTGATATAAATTCAAATTCAGTGTGTTATTACTTTGTTGTGACTGTTTGTTGCAGCATGGTTCTGTTATACATAAATGGTTGCTCTGAAACCAAATTAGGAGCATTTCAAAATTATGGCTGCTATGAATTAAAAAGGGCTCCACAAGCTTTCCCTAGTAGTAGTACTCAAAGGCAATGAATATTTACTGCCAAACCGATAATTCTCAAACTGAGCGGAGGGGCTCAATTCTTTACCAGCTGCAAAGAGGAACGCTAGTGAGTATAATTACTACTCCCTCTATCCCAAAATATAAGAACGTTTTTTACATTACACTAGTGTTAAAAACATTCTTATATTTTGGGACAGAGGGAGTAGTACAGTAGTGTCATGAAGTCTCTGGCAGGTGCACGTATACAGTAGTACAAGTATGCCGGAGTAATTATTGTATCTGAATCCGTGTCTCAGCTGTATGACCTACTGCACTGAATAATTACATGAGCCAAAAACAGTACCGTTGGGAGGGATAAGATCCGTCTGCCAGAGACTTGGTGCATCTTCTAGCGCTTTGCCATGATGATGCCGTCCACCCACCCAAAGCGAAAGCACTGCTTTCCTTTCTTCTGTACCTTGTCCCACATCCAACGCATCGACCACTGAGCAAACACATGAGCCAAAGGCATTACGTACTATTCCGAGGCGGGATTCCTATCTTGACTGCTCTTGTTGGTCTTCCTCTGCTCCTCCGCCTCTCATTCTCATCTCCTCCTCTCCTCCATTGCGTCGCGTTGCCTGGAAAAGATCCGCGTCCAACCTCCACTGAGTGCTCGCCCCTGCCAACTCACTGCCGGGAGACCTTGACGGCCGCGGAGGTATGTTTCCTGTCGATTTCTTTCCCGCTGAAGTAGCAATGCATGGATCTAAAAACTGATTACTTCTCCAGCATTTGTGTTGGGTGGCAGTGAAAAACTTGCTAGCAAGAACCATGGAGTTTCCAATCATTCAGAGCTGACCGCTGACCTGGATGTAACTTCTCTCACCTTTCTTGCTGTTCTGCTCTACTCAAATTTTTCACATCCACAGCTTTTTGTTAATCTGCTGGTTTGCTAGATTATAAATTCTTCCTCTTCCAGATCGGGAGCAGTGAGCCAGTGACGCATCTGGACTCTGGTGCGCCGCCGCCGCTTCCGCTTCCGCTTCTGCTTCCTTGTCCCCTCCTATCGACGAGGGCGCCCCCGCTGTGTTCTGCTCTCCGGTGAAGCACCAAAGGTGAGCTTGGTCCAAATCTAGCTAAGTTTGGGCTTGGCGACTAGGTTCTAGAGCTTGGATTGCATTACAGCTCCTTACATTCATTGATTTGCAGTTTTCCAGCTGATTGGGCATGGAGGTCGTCACGGGTGCCATGGGCAGCCTGCTCCCCAAGCTGGGCCAGCTGCTCATGGATGAGTACAACCTGCTCAAGCGCGTCAAGAAAGACGTCCGATTTCTGTCCATGGAGCTTGAGAGCATGCATGCTGCCCTCATCAAGGTTGGTGCCATGCCGCGGGACCAGCTCGACACGCAAGTCAAGCTCTGGGCCGATGAAGTCAGAGAGCTCTCCTACAACATGGAGGATGTCGTCGACAAGTTCCTCGTACGCGTTGAAGGTATTCAGCAGCCTAACGACAACACCGGCAAATTCAAGGAGCTCAAGAACAAGATGGTCAGATTGTTCAAGAAAGGCAAGAATCACCATCGGATAGCTGACGCCGTCAAGGAAATCAAGGAGCAACTCCAGGAGGTGGCTGCTAGGCGTGGCAGGAACAAGCTCGATGGTATTGCTTTTAATCCCACAGAAGCAATTGCTATCGATCCTCGGCTTCGGGCATTGTACACAGAAGCGACAGAGCTGGTGGGCATTTATGGAAAGAGAGATGAAGACCTCTTAAGTTTGCTCTCCATTGAGGGTGACGATGCATCTAACAAGAAACTGAAGAAGATCTCCATTGTTGGATTTGGAGGGTTGGGAAAGACCACTCTTGCTAGAGCAGTATATGACAAGATTAAAGGTGATTTTGATTGTCGGACATTTGTCCCCGTCGGTCAGAACCCTGATGTCAAGAAGGTTTTCAGGGATATCCTTATTGATCTCGGAAAATCCCACTCAGATGTTGTCATGTTGGATGAAAGGCAGCTTATCAACAAGCTTCATGAATTCCTCGAGAACAAGAGGTATGCATCACTTGCAGCAAAAATGATACTACTATGATACTATGTCCGTTTCCTATGCTAGTTGTCCAACTAATGATGTACAAATACATTGTAACCATCACACAGAAGGACGGTTCAGAATAGTTTTTCATTGAGGTCAGTAAACCGCAAAGGTTATAGGTACTGTATGAGTATATATGTTTGATCCCCCCTCCTTTATCTGAAGAAATAGTAAAATACTTCTCATTGCAGTAATTATAGTGGCTTAAATTTATTGCCATTGGTCTAAGAAATTCATCTCAGCGTTGTAGATTTCATCAAAGATATAAATAATGAGCATAATAACAGTTGTACCAAATAATACACCAAAATGGTGCATCGTTCACCAAAGGCTACTCTTTTGCTCTTAATACCCCAGGAAGTTAAATTCGCTCTTCGATATCACGTCATATTTCCCCTTTTCGCCTTGTTTAGAAACTTACTATCAGCAGAATACAATCAAAAGGATAATGTCATTTAAAATTTGAGTCTCCGAGAGGTTCATCAGCGGCCATACAGTATATTGGTGGGCAAATCAGTGCTCCGATCTTTCCAATAGACCTACCTACAATTGTAATATTTGAAATGTTGTACTCCCTCCGATACAAAATAAGTGTCGTGGTTTTAGTTCAAACATTTATTTTGGATCAGATGGAGTATCTATGTCACTGATGCAGCAATTTGCTCTTCGTGTTCTACTCCCTTGAATCTTAAATTTGTATTCATTTTATTCATCATCTGATTGTAATGCACAGTTATTAAGATCAGATTGTCGAGATTGAGACGCCTGATTCTTATTAGTTTGTTTCTGAATATGTGCACTTATAGATGTATAGTTCCACCCATATATTCATATGGCCCTCAGCTTTGTGATGTGTATAGACCTTACACTGATACTCTCAACTAATGTAGGTATCTGGTCATAATTGATGATATATGGGATGAAAAATTGTGGGAAGGCATCAACTTGGCTTTCTCTAACAGGAATAATCTAGGCAGTCGGCTAATCACCACAACCCGCATTGTTAGTGTCTCCAATTCATGTTGCTCGTCGGCTAATGATTCGATTTATCAAATGAAACCTCTTTCTACTGATGATTCCAGAAGGCTCTTCAATAAGAGAATATTTCCCGACAAGAGTGGATGTCCAAATGAATTTGAACAAGTGTCCAAAGATATATTGAAAAAATGTGGTGGAGTACCACTGGCCATCATTACTATTGCTAGTGCTTTGGCTAGTGGCCAGAAGGTGAAACCAAAGCATGAGTGGGATATTATGCTCCAGTCCCTTGGCTCCGGACTAACAAAAGATAACAGTTTGGTTGAGATGCGGAGAATACTATGTTTCAGCTATTATAATCTGCCGTCTCATCTGAAAACTTGTCTACTTTACCTATGTATATATCCAGAAGATAGCACAATTGATAGAGATGGACTGATATGGAAGTGGGTGGCCGAAGGATTTATCCACCATGGAGATCAAGGGACTAGCCTGTTTTTGCTTGGATTAAATTACTTCAACCAGCTCATTAATAGAAGTATGATCCAGCCAATATATGATAGTTTAGGCCAGGTATATGCTTGTCGTGTGCATGATATGGTTCTGGACCTTATCTGCAGCTTGTCACATGAAGCAAAGTTTGTTAATGTATTGCATGGCACTGGGAATAGCATATCTTCACAAAGTAATGTCCGCCGTCTGTCCCTTCAGAATAAAGTGGAAGATCATCAAGCCAAGCCTCTCACAAATATCATGAGTATGTCACGAGTGAGGTCAATTACTATCTTTCCACCTGTTGTTAGTATGATGCCAAGTCTGTCAATGTTTGAAGTTCTGCGTGTACTTGATCTGTCGGATTGTAATCTGGGAGAAAGTAGCAGCCTGCAGCTTAACCTCAAGGGTGTTGGACATTTAATCCACCTAAGGTACCTTGGTCTAGCAGGTACTCAAATTAGTGAACTCTCGACTGAGATAGGAAACCTGCAATTTTTGGAGGTGTTGGATCTTGCAAGGAATCGTACGCTAGATGAATTGCCTTCCACTCTTTTTAAATTGAGAAGATTAATCTACCTAAATGTTTATCTCAGTGAGGTGGTTCCAACTCCTGGTGTGTTGCAGAATCTTACATCCATTGAAGTGTTCAGGGGGCTCTTGGTCTCTCTGAACATCATTGCACAAGAGCTTGGCAACTTGGCAAGGCTGAGGGAGCTTCAGATTCGCTTCAAGGATGGTAGTTTGGATTTGTATGAAGGTTTCGTGAAGTCTCTGTGCAACCTACATCACATCGAAATTCTAATTATTGGTAACAATTCGGAAGAAACATCTTTTGAACTGATGGATCTCTTGGGAGAACGCTGGGTGCCTCCTGTACATCTCCGCAAATTTGTGTCTTCCATGCCCAGCCAACTCTCTGCACTGCGAGGGTGGATAAAGAGAGACCCCTCTCATCTCTCGAACCTCTCTGAGTTAATCCTTATGCGAGTGAAGGAAGTGCAGCAGGAGGACATGGAAATCATTGGGGGTTTGCTGTCCCTTTGCCGGCTCCGCATAAAGATCACCCACCAAACACAATGGCTGCTAGTTATCCCTGCAGATGGGTTCCGCTGTATGGTAGACTTTAAGCTGGATTGTGGATCAGCAGCGCAGATAATGTTTGAATCAGGTGCTTTGCCCAGGGTGGAAGAAGTTTGGTTCAGTCTGGGCGTGCGGGTGGCGAAAGAGGATGGTAACTATGGTTTCGACTTGGGCCTGCAGGGGAACCTGCTCTCCATTCGGCGGCATGTTATTGTTTTTCTGTATCCTGGTGGAGCGAGGGTTGGGGAGGCAAAGGAAGCCAAGGCTGCAGTGAGGCACGCACTTGAAGCCCGTCCCAACCATCCCCCGATTATAATTGATATGGTCCCACTTATAGCAGTAGGTACTCATGTCGCACCAAACTAACTACTTGTGAATTTACGTATGTGTTTTCTGAATGACGGACTGACCTCATTACTTTCTGTATGGATTTTGATCTCTAAATCTCCCAAGGTGCGCATGATGATGATATGTGTGAGGAGAACTGATTTATGACGCAGAGAGATTCACAGTGCATCAGGTGTGCTCTTGGTATGTACGTATTTTGTGATCATGTTTTCCACTACCTTTCTTTCTCCATCTCTAGAGCTCAGCTTGTGGCTACATTTGAGAAAAGTAAAGTTGGCAGAGTAGTCTGATAATTGCTCAATCTCATTTTTGGCAAGTGCTGATGAAAGCTAATGACTTTAGGATGTTTATGCAATCTTGTAGAAGGATAGCTGGTAGTGGGGGAGAGATGTAGATTTTGGGAAGATTTGGTGATAGGGGATGTTGATTTTAGCTGTCAAGTGACAAGTACTCCATGTTATACAATCTGTTTTTATGTAAGCATATCTCTGTAGCTCCCGAGTTCTAGCACTAATTTAACTCTCTAAAATTTAGAAGGTGCCTACTGATGTGAAGGTTTTAGTCTGAGAAATAAGCAAGATTTTTGGATAGGGGTATTTTCTGTTCATTCTATGTGTATAGCTCCCGAAGTTCACAAATGAAACGATCCTGCAGAAAATTTTGGTATGTAAAAGTTCTACTTAATTAAGATCAAATTATTACTGTGGTTAGCATTCAGAAATAGTATCTTAACCAGAGATAATCTGAATCATGGAAGTGGTGTGGTACAGGAAAATTGTTTCCTTTTCCAGTAGAAAAGAGTCAGGGGATCATATATTTTTTAAGTGTTCAGTTGCTCGTTATATTTGGAACACCTGTGGTTTCGATACAGTTACTGACTTCCTGTTAGCATGGAGGGTAGGAATCTGGTTACTGTAGGGGTAGCGGCTGTTATTTGGTCTATTTGAAGAACGAGGAGTGATAATTGGTTGAAAAATATTTTTCCTATGGATCCCAGCTATGTAGGTTGCAAAGTTAAATATTGGATGTTTCTAGCTTACAGAGAAAAGAATTGCACGATGTGCAGGTAGCAGGGGCGCTGGGTTACTGCTGGTGGCATCCGAGAGCTGAAGGATGGCATCTGAGAAATTGTGTGATGAGCTTCTTTTGAATGGCACTCAGCTTGCAGAAAGAGATATTGCTTGGTTTCGTAACGAATAAGTAAGGGTGTTGGGGTGACATGCTGCTCTGCTCTTGTTTTTATAAACTGGACCGGACAAATTTGCTGCTCTGTTTTGCATGTTTGTACATGGGAGGCTAGCCCATGACATGCTGGTGTTTTTTGTTTTTAAGTTGAACCGGACAAACCAGAGGTTGTATTATCAGTTTCGTGATGAATGAAATAGGGGGGCTCACCTGAGCTCCTTAATTCGAACAATTTTGTTACATACAAATGGAAGGTGTACTTCCAACAAACAGCTAGTAGTATTTCCAACTAACAAGCATGTGTACCCCATGGTAGCAAACTATTTTCGTATTTTTAAAAGTGTCTTCGCAAAACCAAATGAAGCCTAAATCCGACAGTGGCGGAAAGGACCTAGAACGAAAAGGGCTATATATGTTTGTACAGAGAGTGGCAGAGCACAAAAACTTCAAATTCTGAACCATATGTACTATTGAGTGAATTATATATGTATGCCACCAAATTGGAAACTATTGTTAAACTGTGAGCTGGCAACAATGCCTTTGTTGTAAACTGTAAATGTGGCCTTTGTTGCGAACCTGTAAAATGCAAAGAAGAATGGCTTTGCACGGTATAAACTGTAAAACAACAAGATTTCGGTGTGGATTATATTTGCTAGAGATCACGGTTGATGAGCTAAGTGAAATTTAGGGGAAGAAAATTGGGAAGATTCAGAGAAATTTACTTATATACATCTTGCAGGGGGTGCAGGCAGATTCAGAGAAGGACCTCACCAGGTCGGCTTGCCGCTGCTAGCTACGTCGCCTCGCGGAGCACTGGGCGCGGCGGCTGCTCCGCTTCTCAATGGTGCGTTACATGCCTTCGTTTTTTTTTCTCTGAGAAACAGTGCTGCGACTTGTGAGTGTGACATGAGCTTCGCTGGGCTGACGTGTGCGTTCTACTTGCTCATTGCCGGTCAGCAGTTGTGGGCTGGGCTCGACGTAAATTTATTTCTTGCTCCAACATTGGGCAGGTCGCGACCCACAGGTTGGCTTTGCTATAGCTCTGCCAATGTATACAGATATCATAAATGTCCATATAGTACTAAGCAATGTTGTATTGTACTCCCTCCGTTCCTAAATACAAGTCTTTGTACAGAGATCACTATGAACCACATACGGATGTATATAGATGCATTTTATAGTGTAGATTCGTTCATTTTGCTCCGTATGTAGTCCATAGTGGAATCTCTACAAAGACATATATTTAGGAACGGAGGGAGTACTACCTAATATGAATATGTTTTTCAATTCAGTGTGTTCCAAATTGCAAATACTGCTATGAATGCAAAACCAAAATATAGAACATAGGAAATACCCCTTTTATATATAAAGGACATGTCCTATTTTTTCTCACATTGTATCAGAACTTACTTAGTTACATCATCTCAACCTGGTATTATCAAATTTGTAATGATTTGATTTCATGACATCACAATTTTAACTGCCACATGTTTATTTCTAAACTAGCATCTATTTACAAGAATAACCTAGGTCACTTTTAGACTAAATAACTGCGGAAGAAGCAATAGGTGTGCGGTAGACGCAACGCGGGAGCCAATAGGGGCATGAAGATTTCACAAGTGATGGATACATTGACTAGCTCAGCTTGTTACCGACATCGCCTAGTATTACACACCCCCCTTTTTTTTAGAAAAAGGCCTCAATCTGTTAATCAAACCAGTAGTACAGTCACAACCAGAATATTAAGAAAATCATCGAGGTCCATAGATCTGATCGTATGCTTCCTTCCGAGCAGGGCCAAGGTACGCTATCGGGTGCTAAACACGCAGTGGAGGGCGCAACTATGTGTCGCTTATGAGCAGTGCTACACGGACGATGGCTTTCTGCACGATTTATGCACGATGGACAAAAGCAACCGTTGGATTGTATTGTCTTACAAATCTGCACTGTCCAAGGAATGCATCGTCCAGGAATCGTGCATGCACAATCGTGTGCAGAGTAGTTTCGGTCGCTTATTGCCAGACCAAACTAGGTCTCACCTCAAGCGCATGTGACAATGGGCTGGCCTACTAACCACATGGTCCCGTCATGCTAATGTCACCTGTGTTTTATTTTCATTTTTACTTTTGTTTATATTTTCAAAAACACTAATACATATATTATGAAAAAATATTTAGTTAATTTTGTTTAGCAAAAATGCAGAATCAAAAACTGTAAAAGAAGAGTCAAAACATATTCACCCAACTTTTAAAAACTGTTAGTACCATTCAAAAAATATATGTGACATTTAAATGGTCACACATTTCAAGAATGCACGTGACATTTTTTAAAAAACTATACAACGTAAAAAAGTATTCATGTAATTCACAAAAATGTTATATGCCAAGATGTTCTTCGAGTCTCCCAATGTGGCACCCTTGGCACCTGCGGTCGAGACCTCTTTCCCCGGTGTGGTGAAGGTGGTCCATGGACCGTTGACCGAGGCGCAGATTATTCAGCAGTTGAGGGAGCTCGCTCCGGGTAACTTTCAGTGGTCATTGCTCAAGCTCAATGATACATCCTACAAAGTAGATTTCCCATCTAAGGAGGATCAGCTGAGAATCCTCAAGTTCAGTATGAGCAGGGTCACGGGCACTAGTTTTGTGTTGCAGTTCGATGAGTGGAAAAAGAAGGAGCCGCAGGGCACGCCGTTAACTCAGATTTGGGTTCGTTTTTCCGGGGCGCCGTCTGATCCCCTGGACAGCTTTTTGGTGACGTGGAGCCTGGGTTCTTTGATTGGCAAGACTGAGCAGGTGGATATGCCGTTCACTCGGGCTAACGGGGTGGCGCAATTACTTGTCAGTGTTGCTAACATTGAGTTCTTGCCGGACGTGGTGCCTTGGACTTATGAAGGTGTTCTGTATCAGTTAGATGTCGAGTATGAGGATCCTAACCTGTTCGATGATTTTGAGGATGATAATCCCATGGACACTTCTGAGGGAGGTGGTGCTCCGGGGAACCAGGATGATTCGGCTAAGGGTGATGATGATAAGGCCAAGGGGCCTTCGGGCCCGTCTGATTCCAGTGACATTGCTCCTGCTCGGTCAACTAGTGCGGTTCCGACGAGCACCTTGCAGCTTGGTTCCTTGGGGCCGTTCTCTACTCCGCCTAGGCTTCGGGCCGACCCAGCTGTCTCTGTGATTCCTGTGGTGCCTTCGAGTGCGTCGAAGGCCGTTGAGTTGGGAGGTGCCGAGGGGCAGGTGGCCCTTCCCTTATCTCCTGCGACGGGAGCTTTGGTTGGAGGTGACGGGCAGGAGGCCCGGTCCTCCGAGTTGCCGTCGCCGTCGGCGCCGACGGCGGGCTCGGCGCTCCTTGCCTTGACGTCGGATGCTTGCGGAGGACTAGGTGTGCAGGAGGCCGCCGTCAGGTCGCGTCCTGCTCCGGACGCCGGCTCGGATGGCGTGGCCGTCTTACCGCCTCACTTCCCGGACCGTCCTACGCTGGTTTCGCCGATCTCGACTTACGGCGGGACTTCTGTGGACAGGCCGCCGGAAGTTGCCGTCGCCTTGTGCTGCTGCGCTGGTGGCATCGGCCCGGGGCGCCGCTGTTGGGGGACGGGCAAGAGGCCTTTCCCCTAGCAGTGCTTCGTGCGAGGAGGTCATCGCCTTTGGTGGAATCCCGAATCCTGTCTCTCAGGGGAGGCGGATCAGCGGGCGGCTGCAGGAGCAGCCAGACGTGGATGACATGCAGCTGAGGTGTGCTATGAGGGCAGCCATGTTGCGTGATGTCGAGATCTCCACTGGTATGTCTGTTAATAAGTCGAATTCCATTTTGCATTTTACCAATGATGAAATTGTTCACAATGCAAATCAAATAGGAGTCTCACTTGGTAATAATGATATGGAGATATCTAGGTCGGTTAATGACATTCTTGATTTGGAAGCTGAACAAACGTTAGATATGATTCATCACATAGCTGCCGTTAAACCTATGAATGATTCGGAGATCGATGTGCTTGGGGTTAGGGTTCTTGATGGTTTGTGTGCCGATCTTGACCTTGTGTTACCGGAGACAGAGGAGGAGGAGGGGTTTGCCTATCCTGAGACCTCTATTCATGTAGATGAGTCCTTGGTGATTGCAGCAGAGCCTGAGTGTGTTGCCCAATCTGAAGATCGCGTTAAGCCTAAACGGACTTGGAAACGGAAGGTTTATCCAGTCTCGGCCACGCATAGAAGTGCTAGGATCCGTACCGCTAAAAAATTCCATGATGAAATATGAGAGGCATTTTCTGGAATAGCAGAGGTCTTAAAGACTTGGCTAAAAGAAGGTTTCTAGTGGATGCTTCTCTTGAACATCATTTGGATTTTATTGGGTTGTCTGAGAATGGAAGAGGCAACTTCACTACACAATTTCTTAGCACTTTATCTGGGGGGTAGACTTTAACTGGCATTGCCTCTGTTGGAAATATGCCCTAGAGGCAATAATAAAAGTATTATTATTATATTTCCTTGTTCATGATAATTGTCTTTTATTCATGCTATAACTGTATTATCCGGAAATCGTAATACACGTGTGAATACATAGACCACAATATGTCCCTAGTGAGCCTCTAGTTGACTAGCTCGTTGTGATCAACAGATAGTCATGGTTTCCTGGCTATGGACATTGGATGTCGTTGATAACGGGATCACATCATTAGGAGAATGATGTGATGGACAAGACCCAATCCTAAGAGTAGCACAAAAGATCGTGTAGTTCATTTGCTAGAGCTTTGCCAATGTCAAGTATCTCTTCCTTTGACCATGAGATCGTGTAACTCCTGGATACCGTAGGAGTGCTTTGGGTGTATCAAACGTCACAACGTAACTGGGTGACTATAAAGGTGCACTACAGGTATCTCCGAAAGTATCTATTGTTTTATGCGGATCGAGACTGGGATTTGTCACCCCGTGTAAACGGAGAGGTATCTCTGGGCCCACTCGGTAGGACATCATCATATGCGCAATGTGACCAAGGAGTTGATCACGGGATGATGTGTTACGGAACGAGTAAAGTGACTTGCCGGTAACGAGATTGAACAAGGTATCGGTATACCGACGATCGAATCTCGGGCAAGTAAAATACCGCTAGACAAAGGGAATTGAATACGGGATTGATTAAGTCCTTGACATCGTGGTTCATCCGATGAGATCATCGTGGAACATGTGGGAGCCATCGTGGGTATCCAGATCCCGCTGTTGGTTATTGACCGGAGAACGTCTCGGTCATGTCTACATGTCTCCCGAACCCGTAGGGTCTACACACTTAAGGTTCGATGACGCTAGGGTTATAAAGGAAGCTTGTATGTGGTAACCGAATGTTGTTCGGAGTCCCGGATGAGATCCCGGATGTCATGAGGAGTTCCGGAATGGTCCGGAGGTAAAGATTTATATATAGGAAGTCCTGTTTCGGCCATCGGGACAAGTTTCGGGGTCATCGGTATTGTACCGGGACCACCGGAAGGGTCCCGGGGGCCCACCGGGTGGGGCCACCTGCCCCGGGGGGCCACATGGGCTGTAGGGGGTGCGCCTTGGCCTACATGGGCCAAGGGCACCAGCCCCAAGAGGCCCATGCGCCTGGGGAAACCTTAAAGGAAGAGTCCCAGCAGGGGAAGGCACCTCCTAGGTGCCTTGGGGGGGGGAGGACTCCTCCCCTGGCCGCCGCCCCCTTAGAGATTGGATCTCCTAGGGGCTGGCGCACCCCCCCCCCCTTGGGATCCCTATATATAGTGGGGTAGGAGGGCCTCCCAAACACACCTTATGCCTTTGGTGCAGCCCCTCCCTCTCTCCCAAGTTACTCTCCTCTCCCATGGTGCTTGGCGAAGCCCTGCGGGATTGCCACGCTCCTCCACCACCACCACGCCGTTGTGCTGCTGTTGGATGGAGTCTTCCTCAACCTCTCCCTCTCTCCTTGCTGGATCAAGGCATGGGAGACGTCACCGGGCAGTACGTGTGTTGAACGCGGAGGTGCCGTCCGTTCGGCACTTGATCAGCGGTGATCTGAATCACGACGAGTACGACTCCATCAACCCCGTTCACTTGAACGCTTCCGCTTAGCGATCTACAAGGGTATGTAGATGCACTCTCCTCTCTCTCTTTCTACTCGTTGCTGGTCTCTCCATAGATAGATCTTGGTGTTACGTAGGAAAAATTTTGAATTTCTGCTACGTTCCCCAACAGTGGATCAGAGCTAGGTCTATTGCGTAGATTCTTTGCACGAGTAGAACACAAAGTAGTTGTGGGCGTTGATGTTGTTCAATATGCTTACCGTTACTAGTCCAATCTTGTTTCGACGGTATTGTGGGATGAAGCGGCCCGGACCGACCTTACACGTACTCTTACATGAGACAGGTTCCACCGATTGACATGCACTTGGTGCATAAGGTGGCTAGCGGGTGCCAGTCTCTCCCACTTTAGTCGGAACGGATTCGATGAAAAGGGTCCTTATGAAGGGTAAATAGCAATTGGCATATCACGTTGTGGTTTTGCGTAGGTAAGAAACGTTCTTGCTAGAAACCCATAGCAGCCACGTAAAACATGCAAACAACAATTAGAGGACGTCTAACTTGTTTTTGCAGGGTATGCTTTGTGATGTGATATGGCCAAGAAGAATGTGATGAATGATATGTGATGTATGAGATTGATCATGTTCTTGTAATAGGATTCACGACTTGCATGTCGATGAGTATGACAACCGGCAGGAGCCATAGGAGTTGTCTTTATTTATTGTATGACCTGCGTGTCATTGAACACCGCCATGTAATTACTTTACTTTATTGCTAACCGGTAGCCAAAGTAGTAGAAGTAATAAGTTGGCGAGACGACTTCATGGAGACACGATGATGGAGATCATGATGATGGAGATCATGGTGTCATGCCGGTGACAAGATGATCATGGAGCCCCGAAGATGAAGATCAAAGGAGCTATATGATATTGGCCATATCATGTCACTACTCTATTTGATTGCATGTGATGTTTATCATGTTTATGCATCTTGTTTGCTTAGAACGACGGTAGTAAATAAGATGATCCCTTACAAAATTTCAAGAAGTGTTCTCCCCTAACTGTGCACCGTTGCTACAGTTCGTCGCTTCTAAGCACCACGTGATGATCGGGTGTGATGGATTCTTACGTTCACATACAACGGGTGTAAGACAGTTTTACACAGCGAAAACACTTAGGGTTAACTTGACGAGCCTAGCATGTACAGACATGGCCTCGGAACACGGAGACCGAAAGGTCGAGCATGAGTCGTATAGTAGATACGATCAACATGAAGATGTTCACCGATGATGACTAGTCCGTCTCACGTGATGATCGGACACGGCCTAGTTGACTCGGATCATGTAATCACTTAGATGACCAGAGGGATGTCTATCTGAGTGGGAGTTCATAAGATGAACTTAATTATCCTGAACATAGTCAAAAGACCTTTTGCAAATTATGTCGTAGCTCGCGCTTTAGTTCTACTGTTTTAGATATGTTCCGAGAGAAAATATAGTTGAAAGTTGATAATAGCGATTATGCGAACAGTAGAAAGCTTATGTCCTTAATGCACTGCTCAGTGTGCTGAACCCCAAACATCGTTTGTGGATGTTTCGAACATCGAACATACACGTTTTGATAACTACGTGATAGTTCAGTTAAATGGTTTAAGTAGAGGCACCAAAGATGTTTTCGAAACATCGCGGAACATATGAGATGTTTCGAGGGCTGAAATTGGGATTTCAGGCTCGTGCTCACGTCAAGAGGTATGAGACCTCCGACGATTTTCTTAGCCTGCAAACTAAGGAGAGAAGCTCAATTGTTGAGCTTGTGCTCAGATTGTCTGAGTACAACAATCACTTGAATCAAGTGGGAGTTGATCTTCCAGATGAAATAGTGATAGTTTCTCCGAAGTCATTACCACCAAGCTGCTAGAGCTTCGTGATGAACTATAATATATCAGGGACATATATGATGATCCTTGAGATATTCGTGATGTTTGACACCGCGAAAGTAGAAATCAAGAAGGAGCATCAATTGTTGATGGTCAGTGAGACCACTAGTTTCAAGAAGGGCAAGGGCAAGAAGGGATACTTCATGAAACGGCAATTCAGTTGCTGCTCTAGTGAAGAAACCCAAGGTTGAACCCAAACCCAAGACTGAGTGCTTCTGTAATAAGGGGAACAGCCACTGGAGCAGAATTACCCTAGATACTTGGTAGATGAGAAGGCTGGCAAGGTCGATAGAAGTATATTGGATATACATTATGTTAATGTGTACTTTACTAGTACTCCTAGTAGCACCAGGGTATTAGATACCGGTTCGGTTGCTAAGTGTTAGTAACTCGAAATAAAAGCTACGGAATAAAACGGAGACTGGCTAAAGGTGAGCTAACGATATGTGTTGGAAGTGTTTCCAAGTTTGATGTGATCTAACATCGCACGCTCCCTCTACCATCAAGATTAGTATTAAACCTGAATAAGTGCTCTTGCACCTAAAGGAATGGTTTATTGAATCTTGATCGTAGGGATACACATTTTCATGCCAGAAGATATAAGATAGTAATGATAGTACCACTTACTTGTGGCACTGCCATGTAAGTCATAATGGTATAAAACGCATGAAGAAGCTCCATGTTGATGGATCTTTGGACTCACTCATTTTTGAAAAGTTTGAGACATGCGAACCATGTCTATTGGTATATATGCATGAAGAAACTCCATGCAAATGGACCGTTTGAACTCACTTGATTTTGAATCACTTGAGATATGCAAATCATACCACATGGGCAAGATGACTGAAAAGCCTCGGTTTCAGTAAAATGGAACAAGATAGCAACTTATTGGAAGCAACACATTTTGATGTGTCCAATCCAATGAGTGTTGAGGCATGCAGTGAATATCGTTATGTTCTTACTTCACAGATGATTCGAGTAGATGTTGAGAATATTTACTTGATGAAACACAAGTCTGAATTATTGAATGGTTCAAGTAATTTCAGAGTGAAGTAGAAGATCATTGTGACAAGAGGATAAAATGTCTATGATACGATCATAGAGATGAATATCTGAGTTACGAGTTTTGGCACACAATTAAGACATTGTGGAAAATGTTTCACAATTAATACCGCCTGGAACACCATAGTGTGATGGTGTGTCCGAACATCATAGTTGCACCCTATTGGATATGGTGCGTACCATGATGTCTCTTATCGAATTACCACTATCGTTCATGGGTTAGGCATTAGAGACAACCACATTCACTTTAAATAGGGCACCAGGTAATTCCGATGAGATGACACCGTATGAATTATGGTTTAGAGAAACCTAAGTTGTCGTTTCTTAAAGGTTTGGGGCTGCGACGCTTATGTGAAAAAGTTTCAGAATTAAGCTCGAACCCAAAGCGGATAAAATGCATCTTCATAGGAAACCCAAAATAGTTGGGTATACCTCCTAATTCAGATCCGAAAGCAATATGGATTGTTTCTTGAATCGGGTCCTTTCTCGAGGAAAGGTTTCTCTCGAAAGAGTTGAGTGGGAGGATGGTGGAGACTTGATGAGGTTATTGAACCGTCTCTTCAACTAGTGTGTGGCAGGGCACAGGAAGTTGTTCCTGTGGCACCTACACCAATTGAAGTGGAAGCTTATGATATTGATCATGAAACTTCGGATCAAGTCACTACCAAACCTCGTAGGACGACAAGGACACGTACTACTTCGAAGTGGTAAGGTGATCCTGTCTTGAACGTCATGTTGCTAGACAACAATGAACCTACGAGCTATGGAGAAGCGATGGTGGGCCCGAATTCCGACAAATGGTTAGAAGCCATGAAATCCGAGATAGTATCCATATATCAGAACAAAGCATGGACTTTGATGGACTTGCCCGATGATCGGCAATCCATTGAGATAAATGGATCTTTTAAGAAGAAGACGGACATGGATGGTAATGTCACCATCTATGAAGCTCGACTTGTGGCGAAGTGTTTTCCGACAAGTTCAAGGAGTTGACTACGATGAGATTTTCTCACTCGTAGCGATGCTTAAAGTCCGTCGGAATCATGTTAGCATTAGCTGCATTTATGAAATCTGGCAGATGGATGTCAAGACAAGTTTCCTTACTAGTTTTCGTAAGGAAAGGTTGTATGCAATACAATCAGAAAAGTTTTGTCAATCCTAAGGATGCTAAAAGGTATGCTAGCTCCAGCGATCCTTTTAAGAACTGGAGTAAGCATCTCGGAGTTGGAATGTACGCTTTGATGAGATGATCAAAGATTTTGGATTTATACAAAGTTTATAAGAAACTTATATTTCCAAAGAAGTGAGTGGGAGCACTATAGAATTTCTGATGAGTATATGTTATTGACATATTGATGATCAGAGATGATGTAGAATTTCTAGAAAGCATATAGGGTTATTTGAAAGGTGTTTTTCAATAGAAAACCTGGATTAAGCTACTTGAACATTGAGCATCAAGATCTATAAGGATAGATCAAAATGCTTAATAATACTTTCAAATGAGCACATACCTTGACATGATCTTGAAGGTGTTCAAGATGGACCAGTCAAAGAAGGAGTTCTTGCCTGAGTTGTAAGGTACGAAGTTAAGACTTAAAGCTCGACCACGGCAGAATAGAGAGAAAGGACGAAGGTCGTCCCCTATGCTTAAGACGTAGGCTCTTCAGTATGCTATGCTGTGTACCGCACCTGAAGTGTGCCTTGCCATGAGTCAGTCAAGGGGTACAAGAGTGATCCAAGAATGGACCACAGGACAGCGGTCAAAGTTATCCTTAGAAATTAGTGGACTAAGGAATTTTTTCTCGATTATGGAGGTGGTAAAAGAGTTCGTCGTAAAGGGTTACGTCGATGCAAGCTTGACACCTATCCGGATAGCTCTGAGTAGAGATACCGGATACATATAATGGAGCAACAATTTAGAATAGCTCCAAGTAGAACAGTTATTTGGATTATCTCCAAATAGAGCGTGGTAGCTGCATCTAGGAGATGACATAGAGATTTGTAAAACACACACGGATCTGAAAGGTTCAGACCCGTTGACTAAAACCTCTCTCACAAGCAACATGATCAAACATAAAACTCATTGAGTGTTAATCACATAGTGATGTGAACTAGACTACTGACTCTAGTAAACTCTTGGGTATTAGTCACATGGCGATGTGACCTGTGAGTGTTAATCACATGGCGATGTGAACTAGATTATTGACTCTAGTGCAAGTGGGAGACTGTTGGAAATATGCCCTAGAGGCAATAATAAAAGTATTATTATTATATTTCCTTGTTCATGATAATTGTCTTTTATTCATGCTATAACTGTATTATTCGGAAATCGTAATACACGTGTGAATACATAGACCACAATATGTTCCTAGTGAGCCTCTAGTTGACTAGCTCGTTGTGATCAACAGATAGTCATGGTTTCCTGGCTATGGACATTGGATGTCGTTGATAACGGGATCACATCATTAGGAGAATGATGTGATGGACAAGACCCAATCCTAAGAGTAGCACAAAAGATCGTGTAGTTCATTTGCTAGAGCTTTGCCAATGTCAAGTATCTCTTCCTTTGACCATGAGATCGTGTAACTCCTGGATACCGTAGGAGTGCTTTGGGTGTATCAAACGTCACAACGTAACTGGGTGACTATAAAGGTGCACTACAGGTATCTCCGAAAGTATCTATTGTTTTATGCGGATCGAGACTGGGATTTGTCACCCCGTGTAAACGGAGAGGTATCTCTGGGCCCACTCGGTAGGACATCATCATATGCGCAATGTGACCAAGGAGTTGATCACGGGATGATGTGTTACGGAACGAGTAAAGTGACTTGCCGGTAACGAGATTGAACAAGGTATCGGTATACCGACGATCGAATCTCGGGCAAGTAAAATACCGCTAGACAAAGGGAATTGAATACGTGATTGATTAAGTCCTTGACATCGTGGTTCATCCGATGAGATCATCGTGGAACATGTGGGAGCCATCATGGGTATCCAGATCCCGCTGTTGGTTATTGACCGGAGAACGTCTCGGTCATGTCTACATGTCTCCCGAACCCGTAGGGTCTACACACTTAAGGTTCGATGACGCTAGGGTTATAAAGGAAGCTTGTATGTGGTAACCGAATGTTGTTCGGAGTCCCGGATGAGATCCCGGACGTCACGAGGAGTTCCGGAATGGTCCGGAGGTAAAGATTTATATATAGGAAGTCCTGTTTCGGCCATCGGGACAAGTTTCGGGGTCATCGGTATTGTACCGGGACCACTGGAAGGGTCCCGGGGGCCCACCGGGTGGGGCCACATGGGCTGTAGGGGGTGCGCCTTGGCCTACATGGGCCAAGGGCACCAGCCCCAAGAGGCCCATGCGCCTGGGGAAACCCTAAAGGAAGAGTCCCAGCAGGGGAAGGCACCTCCTAGGTGCCTTGGGGGGGGAGGACTCCTCCCCTGGCCGCCGCCCCCTTAGAGATTGGATCTCCTAGGGGCTGGCGCACCCCCCCCCCCTTGGGATCCCTATATATAGTGGGGTAGGAGGGCCTCCCAAACACACCTTATGCCTTTGGTGCAGCCCCTCCCTCTCTCCCAAGTTACTCTCCTCTCCCATGGTGCTTGGCGAAGCCCTGCGGGATTGCCACGCTCCTCCACCACCACCACGCCGTTGTGCTGCTGTTGGATGGAGTCTTCCTCAACCTCTCCCTCTCTCCTTGCTGGATCAAGGCATGGGAGACGTCACCGGGCAGTACGTGTGTTGAACGCGGAGGTGCCGTCAGTTCGGCACTTGATCATCGGTGATCTGAATCACGACGAGTACGACTCCATCAACCCCGTTCACTTGAACGCTTCCGCTTAGCGATCTACAAGGGTATGTAGATGCACTCTCCTCTCTCTCTTTCTACTCGTTGCTGGTCTCTCCATAGATAGATCTTGGTGTTACGTAGGAAAATTTTTGAATTTCTGCTACGTTCCCCAACAGCCTCCCCCTCGAGGAAGATCCGGTGGGGTTTTACTTGGGGTTAAGTGCGAAACTTTGGAAGTTCGGAGTGTAGTTTTGGGAGAATTTGCAGTAAATTTTCGGGTTAGAACTAAGGCAGATGGGTTTGATTGGGCTTTGGTGGCGGTTTACGGAGCCGCGCAACCAGAGCTCAAGCTAGATTTCTTGGCGGATCTGGTCTGTGTCTGCGGTAATGAGCAGCTCCCTATCTTAGTGGGGGGTGATTTCAACATTATCCGAAGAAAAGAGGAAAATGATAATGATAATTTTGACGGCAGATGGTTGTTTATGTTCAATACCATCATCGAAAGCTTGGATCTCAGAGAGATAGAGCTCTCGGGAAGGAAATTCACTTGGGCTAACTCGTTACCGGTACCGACTTTTGATAAGCTTGACCGTGTTTTAGCTAGTGTCGAATGGGAACAGAAGTTTCCCTTGGTAACTGTGCAGGCGTTGACACGAGGTGTCTCAGATCACACACCGTTACTAGTCGACTCGGGCGTTCAAACACATGTTGGTAACAAGAATATTTTCTCATTTGAACTTGCATGGTTTGATAGAGAAGGGTTCCTCGAGTTGTTAGCTCGGGAGTGGGCTAACGACTCAGGAGGAAGGTCACCAATTGAGCGATGGCAATGCAAGATTCGTCATCTCCGAAGGTTCCTTCGGGGATGGGCTAAGCATACGCATGGGATTTATAAGGCGGAGAAGGAAAGACTTCTTCTACTTATTCAGAACCTTGAAGTTAAAGCTGAAACTTCTATCTTAAATACCAGTGAGTTGGAAACTAAGATGGCGGCGGAGATGCGGCTGAAAAAGCTTCTCCGCGAGGAGGAATTGAAGTGGGTGTTGCGAGCTAAGGTTCGCAAAATCGTCCAAGGCGAGGATAACACACAATTCTTTCATATGATAGCTAATGGGAAGCATCGTCAAAAGAGAATTTTCCAATTAGAGCAAGACGAAGGTACGATAGTTGGCAAGAAAATCTGGAAGTCTACATTACCAACTATTATAAGCAGTTATTTGGGCCTCCGAAAGAGAATTATGTGTCTTTAGATGAGTCTAGGGTTGAGGATGTTCCTCAACTTGAGACTGACGAGAATGAGATTTTGATAGCTCCCTTTACGAAGAAAGAGGTGTTTTAGGCTATTGCACAAATGGAAAATAATAAAGCTCCAGGACCGGATGGGTTTCCGGCGGAGTTTTATAAAAAGTGCTGGCATTTTATTAAGGGAGACTTGATGCCGATGTTTCAGGAGTTTTTTGCGGGGCAGCTTCAGTTGTTTAAGCTGAATTTTGGAACGATAACTCTTCTTCCTAAGAAGACAGAGGCAGTTCATGTTGGAAATATGCCCTAGAGGCAATAATAAATTAGTTATTATTATATTTCCTTGTTCATGATAATCGTTTATTATCCATGCTAGAATTGTATTGATAGGAAACTCAGATACATGTGTGGATACATAGACAACACCATGTCCCTAGTAAGCCTCTAGTTGACTGGCTCGTTGATCAATAGATGGTTACGGTTTCCTGACCATGGACATTGGATGTCGTTGATGACGGGATCACATCATTAGGAGAATGATGTGATGGACAAGACCCAATCCTAAGCATAGCACAAGATCGTGTAGTTCGTATGCTAAAGCTTTTCCGATGTCAAGTATCATTTCCTTAGACCATGAGATTGTGCAACTCCCGGATACCGTAGGAGTGCTTTGGGTGTGCCAAACGTCACAACGTAACTGGGTGGCTATAAAGGTACACTACAGGTATCTCCGAAAGTGTCTGTTGGGTTGGCACGAATCAAGACTGGGATTTGTCACTCCGTGTGACGGAGAGGTATCTCTGGGCCCACTCGGTAGGACATCATTATAATGTGCACAGTGTGATCAAGGAGTTGATCATGGGATGATGTATTACGGAACGAGTAAAGAGACTTGCCGGTAACGAGATTGAACAAGGTATCGGGATACCGACGATCGAATCTCGGGCAAGTGTCGTACCGATAGACAAAGGGAATTGTATACGGGATTGATTAAGTCCTTGACATCGTGGTTCATCCGATGAGATCATCGTGGAACATGTGGGAGCCAACATGGGTATCCAGATCCCGCTGTTGGTTATTGACCGGAGAATGTCTCGGTCATGTCTGCATGTCTCCCGAACCCGTAGGGTCTACACACTTAAGGTTCGATGACGCTAGGGTTATAAAGGAAGCTTGTATGTGGTTACCGAATGTTGTTCGGAGTCCCGGATGAGATCCCGGACGTCACGAGGAGTTCCGGAATGGTCCGGAGGTAAAGAATTATATATAGGAAGTGCTGTTTCGGCCATCGGGACAAGTTTCGGGGTCACCGGTATTGTATCGGGACCACCGGAAGGGTCCCGGGGGTCCACCAGGTGGGGCCACCTACCCCGGGGGCCACATGGGCTGTAGGGGGTGCGCCTTGGCCTATATGGGCCAAGGGCACCAGCCCCAAGAGGCCCATGCGCCAAGAGAAGAGAGAAAGGAAGAGTCCTAAAGGGGGAAGGCACCTCCGAGGTGCCTTGGGGAGGAGGGACTCCTCCTAGCCGCACCCTTCCTTGGAGGAAGGGCCAAGGCTGCGCCTCCCCCCCTCTCCCTTGCCCCTATATATATGTGGGGGGTGGGAGGGCAGCCATACCAATGTTCTGGTGCAGCCCTCCCCTTCTCCCAAGTCCTTCTCCTCTCCCGTGGTGCTTGGCGAAGCCCTGCAGGATTGCCACGCTCCTCCACCACCACCATGCCGTTGTGCTGCTGCTGGATGGAGTCTTCCTCAACCTCTCCCTCTCTCCTTGCTGGATCAAGGCGTGGGAGACGTCACTGGGCTGTACGTGTGTTGAACGCGGAGGTGCCGTCCGTTCGGCACTTGGTCATCGGTGATTTGGATCACGACGAGTACGACTCCATCAACCCCGTTCTCTTGAACGCTTCCGCGCGCGATCTACAAGGGTATGTAGATCCACTCCTCCCTCGTTGCTAGATGACTCCATAGATAGCGTTCTTGGTGACACATAGGAAAATTTTGAATTTATGCTACGTTCCCCAACAGTGTCATCATGAGCTAGGTCTATGCGTAGTTTCTATGCACGAGTAGAACACAAAGTAGTTGTGGGCGTTGATTTTGTTTAATATGCTTACCGTTACTAGTCCAATCTTGATTCGGTGGCATTGTGGGATGAAGCGGCCCGGACCGACCTTACACGTACTCTTACGTGAGACTGGTTCCACCGACTGACATGCACTAGTTGCATAAGGTGGCTAGCGGGTGTCTGTCTCTCCCACTTTAGTCAGATCGGATTCGATGAAAAGGGTCCTTATGAAGGGTAAATAGCAATTGGCATATCACGTTGTGGTTTTTGCGTAGGTAAGAAACGTTCTTGCTAGAAACCCATAGCAGCCACGTAAAACATGCAAACAACAATTAGAGGACGTCTAACTTGTTTTTGCAGGGTATGCTATGTGATGTGATATGGCCAAAAGGATGTGATGAATGATATATGTGATGTATGAGATTGATCATGGTCTTGTAATAGGAATCATGACTTGCATGTCGATGAGTATGACAACCGGCAGGAGCCATAGGAGTTGTCTTAATTTATTTATGACCTGCGTGTCAACATAAACGTCATGTAATTACTTTACTTTATTGCTAACCATTAGCTGTAGTAGTAGAAGTAATAGATGACGTGACAACTTCATGGAGACACGATGATGGAGATCATGATGACGGAGATCATGGTGTCATGCCGGTGACAAGATGATCATGGAGCCCCAAGATGGAGATCAAAGGAGCTATATGATATTGGCCATATCATGTCACTATTATTTGATTGCATGTGATGTTTATCATGTTTATACATCTTGTTTACTTAGAACGACGGTAGTAAATAAGATGATCCCTCACTAAAATTTCAAGAAGGTGTTCCCCCTAACTGTGCACCGTTGCGACAGTTCACTGTTTCGAAGCACCACGTGATGATCGGGTGTGATAGATTCTAACGTTCACATACAACGGGTGTAAGACAGATTTACACACGCGAAACACTTAGGTTGACTTGACGAGCCTAGCATGTGTACAGACATGGCCTCGGAACACAAGAGACCGAAAGGTCGAGCATGAGTCGTATGGTAGATACGATCAACATGAGGATGTTCACCGATGTTGACTAGTCTGTCTCACGTGATGATCGGACACGGCCTAGTTGACTCGGACCATGTAATCACTTAGATGACTAGAGGGATGTCTATCTGAGTGGGAGTTCATAAGATGAACTTAATTATCCTGAACATAGTCAAAAGGTCTTCGCAAATTATGTCGTAGCTCGTGCTTCAGTTCTACTGTTTAGATATGTTCCTAGAGAAAATTTAGTTGAAAGTTGATAGTAGTAATTTTGCGGACTAGGTTCGTAAACTGAGGTTTGTCCTCATTGCTTCATAGAAGGCTTATGTCCTTAATGCACCGCTCAGTGTGCTGAACCTCGAACGTTGTCTATGGATGTTGCGAACATCTGACATACACATTTTGATAACTACATGATAGTTCAGTTAAACGGCTTAGAGTTGAGGCACCGAAGACGGTTTTGAAACGTCGCGAAACATATGAGATGTTTCGAGGGCTGAAATTGGGATTTCAGGCTCGTGCCCACGTCAAGAGGTATAAGACCTCCGACGATTTTCTTAGCCTGCAAACTAAGGGAGAAATGCTCAATTGTTGAACTTGTGCTCAGATTGTCCGAGTACAACAATCGTTTGAATCGAGTGGGAGTTGATCTTCCAGATGAGACAGTGATGTTTCTCCAAAGTCATTGCCACCAAGCTGCTAGAGCTTCGTGATGAACTATAATATATCAGGGACATATATGATGATCCTTGAGATATTCGCGATGTTTGACACCAAAGTAGAAATCAAGAAGGAGCATCAATTGTTGATGGTTGGTGAAACCACTAGTTTCAAGAAGGGCAAGGGCAAGAAGGGATACTTCATGAAACGGCAATTCAGCTGCTGCTCTGGTGAAGAAACCCAAGGTTGAACCCAAACCCGAGACTAAGTGCTTCTGTAATAAGAGGAACAGCCACTGGAGCAGAATTACCCTAGATACTTGGTAGATGAGAAGGCTGGCAAGGTCGATAGAAGTATATTGGATATACATTATGTTAATGTGTACTTTACCAGTACTCCTAGTAGCACCAGGGTATTAGATACCGGTTCGGTTGCTAAGTGTTAGTAACTCAAAATAAAACCTACGGAGTAAACGGAGACTAGCTAAAGGAGAGCTGGCAATATGTGTTGGAAGTTTTTCCAAGCTTGATGTGATCAAGCATCGCACGCTCCCTCTACCATCGAGATTGGTATTAAAACCTAAATAATTGCTAGTTGGTGTTTGCGTTGAGCATAGACATGATTGGATTATGTCTATCGCGATACGGTTATTCATTTAAGGAGAATAATGGTTACTTTGTTTATTTGAATAATACCTTCAATGGTCTTACGCCTAAAATGAATGGTTTATTGAATCTCGATCGTAGTGATACACATGTTCATGCCAAAAGATATAAGATAGTAATGATAGTACCACCTACTTGTGGCACTGCCACTTAAGTCATATCGGTATAAAACACATGAAGAAGTTCCATGTTGATGGATCTTTGGGCTCACTCGTTTTTTGAAAAGTTTGAGACATGCGTACCATGTCTATTGGTGTATATGCATGAAGAAACTCCATGCAAATGGACCGTTTGGACTCACTTGATTTTGAATCACTTGAGACATGCAAATCATACCACATGGGCAAGATGACTGAAAGCCTCGTTTTCAGTAAAATGGAACTAGAAAGCAACTTGTTGGAAGTAATACATTTTGATATGTGCAATCCAATGAGTGCTGAGGCATGTAGTGGATATCGTTATGTTCTTACTTCACAGATGATTTGAGTAGATGTTGAGTATATTTACTTGATGAATCACGAGTCTGAATTATTGAAAGGTTCAAGTAATTTCAGGGTGAAGTTGAAAGATCGTCGTGACAAGAGGATAAAAGATCTATGATATGATCATAGAGATGAATATCTGAATTACGAGTTTGGCACAGAATTAAGACATTGTGGAAATTGTTTCACAACTAATACAGCCTGGAACACCATAGTGTGATGGTGTGTCCGAACATCATAACTGCACCCTATTGGATATGATGCATACCATGATGTCTCTTGTCGAATTACCATGACAGTTTATGGGTTAGGCATTAGAGACAACCACATTCACTTTAAATAGGGCACCGCGTAATTCCGATGAGATGACACCATATGAACTATGGTTTAGAGAAACCTAAGCTGTCATTTTTTAAAAGTATGGGGCTGCGACGCTTATGTGAAAAAGTTTCAGGCTGATAAGCTCGAACCCAAAGCGGATAAATGCATCTTCATAGGACACCTAAAAACAGTTGGGTATACCTCCTGTCTCAGATCTGAAAGCAATAAGGGATTGTTTCTAGAATCGGGTCCTTTCTCGAGGAAAAGTTTCTCTCGAAAGAATTGAGTGGGAGGATGGTGGAGACTTGATGAGGTTATTGAACCGTCTCTTCAACTAGTGTGTGGCAGGGCACAGGAAGTTGTTCCTGTGGCACCTACACCAATTGAAGTGGAAGCTTATGATAGTGATCATGAAACTTCAGATCAAGTCACTACCAAACCTCGTGGGATGACAAGGATGCATACTACTTCAGAGTGGTGCGTAATCCTGTCTTGGAAGTCATGTTGCTAGACAACAATGAACCTACGAGCTATGTAGAAGCGATGGTGGGCCCGGATTCCGATAAATGGCTCGGGGCCATAAAATCCGAGAGAGGATCCATGTATGAAAACAAAGTGTAGACTTTGGAAGAACTACTTGATGGTCGTAAGGCTGTTAGGTACAGATGGATTTCAAAAGGAAGACGGACAATGATGGTAAATGTCACCATTAAGAAAGCTCGACTTGTCGTTAAGATGTTTTCCGACAAGTTCAAAGAGTTGACTACGATGAGACTTTCTCACTCGTAGCGATGCTAAGAGTCTGTTGGAATTATATTAGCGATTACTGCATTATTTATGAAATCTTGCAGATAGGATGTCAAAACATTGTTTCCTCGACGATTTTCTTAAGGAAAGGTTGTATGTGATACAACCGGAAGGTTTTGTCAATCCTGAAAGATGCTAATAAGTATGCAAAGCTCTAGCAATCCTTCTAAGGACTGGAGTAAGCATCTCGGAGTTGGAATGTATGCTTTGATGAGATGATCAAAGATTTTGGGTGTATACAAAGTTTATGAGAAACTTGTATTTCCAAAGAAGTGAGTGGGAGCACTATAGAATTTCTGATGAGTATATGTTGTTGACACATTGTGGATCAGAAATGACGTAGAATTTCTGGAAAGCATATAGGGTTATTTGGAAAGTGTTTTTCAATGGAAAGCCTGGATTAAGCTACTTGAGCATTGAGCATCAAGATCTATAAGGATAGATCAAAACGCTTAATGGTACTTTCAAATGAGCACATACCTTGACATGATCTTGAAGGTGTTCAAGATGGATCAGTCAAAGAAGGAGTTCTTGCCTGAGTTGTAAGGTATGAAGTTAAGACTTAAAGCTCGACCATGGCCGAAGAATAGAGAGAAAGGACGAAGGTCGTCCCCTATGCTTAAGACGTAGGCTCTACTGTATGCTATGCTGTGTACCGCACCTGAAGTGTGCCTTGCCATGAGTCAGTCAAGGGGTACAAGAGTGATCCAAGTATGGATCACAAGACAGCGGTCAAAGTTATCCTTAGTAACTAGTGCACTAAGGAATTTTCTCGATTATGGAGGTGATAAAGAGTTCGACATAAAGAGTTACATTGATGCAAGCTTAACACTTATCCGGATAGCTCTGAGTAGAGATACCGGATACGTATAATGGAGCAACAATTTAGAATAGCTCCAAGTAGACATTTATTTGGAATAGCTCCAAATAGAGCGTGGTAGCTGCATCTAGGAGATGACATAGAGATTTGTAAAGCACACACGGATCTGAAAGGTTCAGACCCGTTGACTATAACCTCTCTCACAAGCATAACATGATCAAACCCAGAACTCATCGAGTGTTAATCACATGGTAAATGTGAACTAGATTATCGACTCTAGTAAACTCTTTGGGTGTTAGTCACATGGGGATGTGACCTTGAGTGTTAATCACATATCGATGTGAACTAGATTATTGACTCTAGTGCAAGTGGGAGACTGTTGGAAATATGCCCTAGAGGCAATAATAAATTAGTTATTATTATATTTCCTTGTTCATGATAATCGTTTATTATCCATGCTAGAATTTTATTGATAGGAAACTCAGATACATGTGTGGATACATAGACAACACCATGTCCCTAGTAAGCCTCTAGTTGACTGGCTCGTTGATCAATAGATGGTTACGGTTTCCTGACCATGGACATTGGATGTCGTTGATGACGGGATCACATCATTAGGAGAATGATGTGATGGACAAGACCCAATCCTAAGCATAGCACAAGATCGTGTAGTTCGTATGCTAAAGCTTTTCCAATGTCAAGTATCATTTCCTTAGACCATGAGATTGTGCAACTCCCGGATACCGTAGGAGTGCTTTGGGTGTGCCAAACGTCACAACGTAACTGGGTGGCTATAAAGGTACACTACAGGTATCTCCGAAAGTGTCTATTGGGTTGGCATGAATCAAGACTGGGATTTGTCACTCCGTGTGACGGAGAGGTATCTCTGGGCCCACTCGGTAGGACATCATTATAATGTGCACAGTGTGATCAAGGAGTTGATCACGGGATGATGTATTACGGAACGAGTAAAGAGACTTGCCGGTAACGAGATTGAACAAGGTATCGGGATACCGACGATCGAATCTCGGGCAAGTGTCGTACCGATAGACAAAGGGAATTGTATACGGGATTGATTAAGTCCTTGACATCGTGGTTCATCCGATGAGATCATCGTGGAACATGTGGGAGCCAACATGGGTATCCAGATCCTGCTGTTGGTTATTGACCGGAGAATGTCTCGGTCATGTCTGCATGTCTCCCGAACCCGTAGGGTCTACACACTTAAGGTTCGATGACGCTAGGGTTATAAAGGAAGCTTGTATGTGGTTACCGAATGTTGTTCGGAGTCCCGGATGAGATCCCGGACGTCACGAGGAGTTCCGGAATGGTCCGAAGGTAAAGAATTATATATAGGAAGTGCTGTTTCGGCCATCGGGACAAGTTTCGGGGTCACCGGTATTGCATCGGGACCACCGGAAGGGTCCCGGGGGTCCACCGGGTGGGGCCACCTGCCCCGGGGGTCACATGGGCTGTTGGGGGTGCTCCTTGGCCTATATGGGCCAAGGGCACCAGCCCCAAGAGGCCCATGCGCCAAGAGAAGAGAGAAAGGAAGAGTCCTAAAGGGGGAAGGCACCTCCGAGGTGCCTTGTGGAGGAGGGACTCCTCCTAGCCGCACCCTTCCTTGGAGGAAGGGCCAAGGCTGCGCCTCCCCCCCTCTCCCTTGCCCCTATATATATGTGGGGGGTGGGAGGGCAGCCATACCAATGTTCTGGTGCAGCCCTCCCCTTCTCCCAAGTCCTTCTCCTCTCCCGTGGTGCTTGGCGAAGCCCTGCAGGATTGCCACGCTCCTCCACCACCACCATGCCGTTGTGCTGCTGCTGGATGGAGTCTTCCTCAACCTCTCCCTCTCTCCTTGCTGGATCAAGGCGTGGGAGACGTCACTGGGCTGTACGTGTGTTGAACGCGGAGGTGCCGTCCGTTCGGCACTTGGTCATCGGTGATTTGGATCACGACGAGTACGACTCCATCAACCCCGTTCTCTTGAACGCTTCCGCGCGCGATCTACAAGGGTATGTAGATCCACTCCTCCCTCATTGCTAGATGACTCCATAGATAGCGTTCTTGGTGACACGTAGGAAAATTTTGAATTTATGCTACGTTCCCCAACAGTTCGCATTGAGCAGTTCAGGCCTATTTGTCTGCTTAATGTTAGTTTCAAAATCTTCACCAAGGTCGGGACGAACAGACTTACGCAGATTGCACACTCTGTAGTTCATCCGTCCCAGATTGCTTTCATGCCTGATAGAAATATCCTTGAAGGGGTTGTTGTCTTGCATGAAACGCTCCATGAGATTCACTCAAAAAAACTAGATGGCGTTGTTTTTAAAGTGGATTTTGAAAAAGCATACGATAAAGTTAAATGGCCTTTCCTTCAACAAGCTTTGCGTATGAAAGGATTTGATCCGGCCTGGAGAAACCAGATTGAATCCTTTACGCAAAAAGGGAGTGTAGGGATTAAAGTGAATGACGACGTAGGTCACTATTTCCAGACACACAAAGGGTTAAGGCAAGGAGATCCTATGTCACCGATCCTATTCAACATAGTGGTTGATATGCTGACTATTTTAATAGGACAGGCTAAGGATGCGGGGCAGGTAGGTGGCCTTGTTCCGCATATAGTTGATGGAGGTATTTCCATCCTTCAGTATGCTGATGATACTATCATCCTTATGCAGCACGACTTGGCAAAAGCAATAAACATGAAGCTTTTGTTATGCTTATTTGAACAATTGTCCGGGCTCAAAATTAACTTCCACAAGAGCGAATTGTTTTGCTTTGGAAGAGCTAATGATGACCAGGAGGCTTATAAACAATTGTTCGGTTGTGAATTGGGCACGTTACCGTTCACGTACTTAGGTATACCCATTCATCATCGTAAGCTGACTAACAAAGAGTGGAAATGCATCGAAGATTGTTTTGAAAAGAAACTGAGTTGTTGGAAAGGGAAGCTCATGTCATACGGAGGACGATTAATTTTGATTAATTCGGTCCTTACCAGTATGCCTATGTTTCTCCTATCCTTTTTCCAGGTCCCGGTGGGTGTCAGGAAAAGGTTAGACTTCTATCGATCTCGATTCTTTTGGCAGAGTGATGAGCTTAAACGAAAGTATAGGCTTGCTAAGTGGGATATAATCTGTAGGCCGAAGGACCAAGGGGGTCTAGGAATTGAAAATCTGGAAGTCAAAAACATATGTCTCCTTAGCAAGTGGCTATTTAAACTTTTGTCTGAGACAGAGGCTACTTGGGCACAGATTCTGCATAATAAGAATCTTCATGCTAAAACCCTAGCCCAGGTGACTATGAGGCCCTCTGACTCACCTTTCTGGAAAGGCTTGATGAGAGTTAAACAACTCTTTTTCAACAAGACAATATTCATAGTCGGGAATGGAGCTAATACGAGGTTCTGGGAGGTTACGTGGCTTGGGGAGACCCCCCTTGCACTTCAATATCCTACTCTGTACAACATTGTTCAACGTAAAGATGCCTACGTTGCAACCGTTTTACAATCCACTCCCCTCAATATTAGTTTTCAGAGGACGCTAGTTGGAAATCGTTGGGAGGCCTGGCTTCATCTTGTAAGACGTTTCATGGATGTACAGCTGTCCCAGCAGCCAGATCAGCTGTATTGGAAACTTACTAAGAACGGTGTGTTCTCGGTCAAATCCATGTATCTGGACGTCATAAACTCTAGCGTTATTCCTTCCTCCATGTACGTTTGGAAAGTAAAGGTACCCTTGCGAATCAAAGTGTTTATGTGGTTTGTGCATAAACAAATCATTTTGACTAAGGATAATCTGGCAAAACGCAACTGGGTGGGTTTTGCTAGATGTAGTTTTCGTGACCATAACGAAAATATCAAACACCTCTTTCTTGATTGTCCGTTGGCTAAGATTCTGTGACGGTCGATTCATATTGCGTTTAATATTAATCCGCCCACCTCTATCAACATGTTATTTGGAACGTGGCTTGATGGGGTTGATTCCGATACAACGAAGCTCATTCGTGTTGGCGTTTGTGCTTTATTGTGGGCAGTCTGTAACTGCAGGAATGATTTAGTTTTTAACAGATCAACGAACATTCACTTTTTCGAGGTTGTCTTCAGGGCCACGACGTTCATCCGTATATGGTCGCTACTCACTCCGACGGAGGCCAGGGAGCGTTTGGTTACTGCGTCTACCCGATGGGAGATGGTAGCTCGGGATATTTTCAACCAGTTTGGATGGCGGTCATGTAATAGGATACGCATGTAGTGCTCCTATTTTATTTGCCAGCCGGTTGTGGCTTTTTGTCTTAGCTCTTTTGAGCGTTTGTTTATTTTCACACTTGGAGACTTGGAAACTTGTTGCTGGTTTCTCGCTTTAATAATATTAGCCATATGCATCTTTCTGATGCAGAGACTGGGGTAAAACCCTTTTTCGAAAAAAAAATTTACACGTTTCATAAAAAAATATGTCTGTGACTTTTTCAAAAATGTTTATAGATTGTATAAAAAATGTTTGCATAGTTTCAAAAAATTGTTTTGATTCATAAAAAGATGTTTCAATGCATATTTAAAAAAATAACATATATGTAAAACAATGTTAAAAAACATGTGTTTGAATTTTTCTTATTCATATATTAGAAAATTCTGAAACGTGTATACAAAAATGTTTCAGGTGTATACAAAAATGTCCAATATGTAAAAAAATAAGCATCAAAACCTATATTTGAACAAAAATGCATTTAATAAAAATAGAACTGTATATATTTTTTCATATGTATAGGAAAATTGTACAAAAATGTATGAAAAAAATTAGACACCAATACATATAAATATTGAAAAAATAATCATGTATTTAAAATATGTTAAATGTGTATGAAAAATTAGGCATCAAGGACATATATTTTTAAAAATAAAACATATATTAAATAATGTTTTTGATGTATATGAAAAATATATAATTTGTATGAATAAAAGTATACATCTGTTGAAAATGAAAGAAACAAAATATAAATCCGAACAATACCGATATAGAAGCACATACGATTGAAACCCAAAAGGAAAACGGTAAAGAAAACATAAAGAAGAGAAAACAAAAAGGAAAATTCCTATGAAAACCATAAAAACACAAAAGACAAAAGAGAAAAGAGAAAAAAATCATATAAAAAGCAAAAAATTTGTGGAAATCCATATAAAACAAAATGATATCAAAGAAAACCAATAAAAACGTAAAGAAAACAGAAAAATGAAGAAAATAAGAAAACCATTGAAATCAAAGAAAGTTCTAGAGAAAATCATAGGAAAAAAGAAAGAAAAAACCAATGCTCATATGAAGAGCGGAATAAAAAACATACCATGTCCTTGACGCCAATGCCCCTCACAGGCGGCTAGCCACATGTTCATAGGAGCCACAAAATTTGGTGCACTCCAATAGGATGAGCTTCTTTTAAATGGCAGTCGCTTGCAGAAAGAGATATTGCTTGGTTCTGTAATGAATAAGTAAGGGTGTTGGAGTGAATTGAGCCTTACAAGGATAGCTTTGCTCTGCTTCAGTTGAGGGCCATCGCAGCTGCTCTGTTTTGCATGTTGTTTCATGGGAGGGCTAGGCCATGACATGCTGGTGTTTTTTTGCTTTTAAGCTGAACCAGACAAACCTGAGGTTGTATTATCAGTTTCGTTACGAATGAAATGGGGGGCTCACCTGTGCTCCTTAATTTGAATAAAAACTGCGGCTCACTGTTGGGATTTGTTGCTTCAAAAATATTTACTATAATTCTACTAGCATGTATCTGTTACTTCCCCGCAAAAAAAAAACATGTTCATGTTACGTACAAATGGGAAGTGTGCTTCCAACTAACAAGTAGTAGTATTTTTAAAGTGTGATTCCAACTATCAAGCATGTGTACCCCATGGTGGCAAATTATTTTCTTATTTTTGAAAGTGTCGTCGCAGAGCCAAACGAAGCCTAAATCTGGCAGTGGCGGAAAGCACCTAAAATAAAAGGGCTATATATGTTTGTACTGTTAGTGGCAAAGCTACAAAGAAAAAGATGGAGAGGACAAAAACTTCAAATTCTGAACCATATGTACATATGAGGGCCAGAACATCACCACCATTAGGCGTGCGGCTCTTGTCAAGTTGGTGCTCGTTTCCCAAGTGATCTACTTCATCATGTCGCTTGTCATGCAGCCCACCATCCTTTAAAAAATCGACAAGCTTGAGAGGACCTTCCTGTGGTCCGGGTCGGATAAGACAACTAGGGCAAAATGCAAGATCAATTGGAACATTGTCGGTCATCCGTTTGTGTATGGTGGGCCGGGGGTCCTCAACACCAACAAGTTCGCGCACGCTTTGAGATTGTGGTGGGCTTGGTATGAATGGTATGAGCCAATAAAATTGTGGTTTGGGAGAGGGAACCCGTGTGATGAGGAAGATCTCAACTTCTTCTACGCCTGTACCACGATCACGATCGAGAATGGGGCGAGGACACCCTTTTGGGAATCCCCTTGGCTCCTTGGGTGCAAGCCCAAGGACATTGTTCCACTCATTTATGAGTCTTCCTCACGGAAACATTGGATGGTAAGGGAGGCCCTCAACAAAAACACGTGGATCCTCAAAATCAGGCCTCATGTGGTTGTTTCCATCGAGCAGCATGTTAGACAATTCTTCACTCTTTGGATGCTTCTAAATGAGGTGCATCTTGATGAGCTTGCTGAGGATGACATATTATGGAAGCACTCCTGACTCTGGGCACTACTCCGCGGCCTCTGCTTACAGGGCACGGTTTTTGGGCTTGCTCCTCTCCCCCATGGATCAAATGGTTTGGAAGGCTTGGGCCTCACCGAAGGTCAAGTTCTTTGCTTGGCTCGCACTGCAAGATAGGATTTGGATTGCCGACAGATTGGCTAAGCGATGTTAGCCAAATTGTGGCCCTTGCCCCTTTGTGCAGGGGAGTGCAAGAATGTGAAACCCACCTATTCTTCAGGTGTCGCTTCACGTTGAGGCTTGTGAATATGGTTATCCAGAAATTTCTCATCCACTGCATGGACACGTCCACATGGAGCTCGTTCGACTCAGTCCAGGGCACCAACAAACGACAAGCAACGGCCTCAATCACCATACTTGTGTTGTGTGTTGTGGGTCATTTGGAATGAGAGAAACGCAAGAGTGTTCCGGCATAAGTGCGCTCCTCCGCCAACTTTACTTAACATCATCGTCGACGAGGCAAACCTTTGGATCACCGCCGGGGCAAAGAAGTTAGGGTCTTCCTTATTGCGAGAGTAATTGGCATGTCGTAATCTGGGAGTGTGTTGTAACAAACTCTTCTCTCTTTATTTAATATATGAGGCAAATCTTTTGCCTCCGTTTCGATAAAAAAAAGCTACCACAAGTACAAGTGCCAGACCGTGCTGTGAAGGTGGCTGCTACGACCAATGACAGTTGAGAAACTGCCTCTGAGACTTGGCCAAAAAAATAACTATAAAGCAACTCCCTTAGTAGTGATCTAAATGCTTTTATATTTCTTTATAGAGGGAGTACTTCTCAATTCTCATCAATGAAACTTGATAAGAAAAAAAAATCTCTGAATTCCGCTTCTGAGCATGCTTCAACACTGAACTTCAAAAATTTGAAAACCTGAAAAAAGGAAAGAGAAAAAAAGGCATTACTGCCAAACTACCTCTCACCACTCACCTATGCTTAGAGAAATGAAAATGGAGAAAAAAAAGCAGCAACGATCGCTGATAAAGAAATATGCAGAGCTCTGAACTATGCTAATACTGGACATGATCAACACCGAACTTCCATTGAGTTTTTATTTCTTTACTGTGTTGACCGAAGTATGATACTAGTAGTATTGAACATAGATCAACACTGAACTATAGACAGCGCGTAATCTAATCCCCACAACGACAGATATGGAAAAAAGATGACCGGCGAGTAGGCGACGGGCGGTGTTTCCGGCAGGCCACGATGGGAGGGAGGGCTCCGCTGGCATGCGCATGCTATCCATCCCTTCCTTCATTCCTCCCGCTGCTCCCGGATGCACTCCACAGCCCACCATCTGCTCGCCAGTGGGGCGCCTACCTCCACCGCCCCCGCCTCCCTCGTCGGCGACGCCCTGACCCGCGCTGTTCTGGAAGCAGCATCGATCATCTGCTATTCGCGGGTATCAAGTGAATCCCAAGCACGCCCTGACCCTCGCTCTCGTCATCCGTCTCCTTCCATTAATCCTATATATCTCTCTCAGTGGGGATTTCTCAGTCACTGCACGGAAGGTGTTTGACAAAATGACCAGGTAAGATAAGGGCGGCTTTCACGGTACTACTAAGTACTACTTTGTGTTTTCCTTTCTCTCTGTAATGTACTGAAGTGGATTGAACATCTCAAGTGTGGTCTGTGACAGAGCCGAGTCGGCTCAACCTTCATGGCACGCAGATTGTGCTGTGCCGATTTGCTGGAGAAGGACACCTCGGCCTGCTACAAGAAACAGAAAGCTGCTTCCTGGAAGCACTCAACTTACTTGACGAAATGCGCAGGAGAGGGAAACCGCGCTTGACCACAACAACGCCATCTGCGTAACATAACGTAACAACCTGCTTGCCTTCACTTCCTTCCTATATTTCTGTCTGTAGATCAATGTTGTGTGAGGATGCATAGTTTGCAGCATGCCTAGGTTGAAGTTGCCTTCACTCTCTTGTTTTTAGGACAGACGTCCCCACAAATTTCAGCACAGGACATGGGCGGTTCAGGCTCCTGAACTTCCCATTGTTTCATGACCAAACCATCAAGGTTGTTGGCAGCCATCTTAAGGTAATTAAAGCAAGACAGGCAAACTCACCAAGCACTGCTAGGAGATGTTGTATCACAGACATGCTACCTGAAAGGCTTAGCTTGGTGAGGTCACGAAACAAGGCAACAAAGTTAGGCAATGGTGCCAAGTTGGAGTTGCCTTGTAGTTTGAGCGAGCTGAGGCTGATTGGAACAACAGGCAGAATGATACTCTGGTTGATAAATATCTTGAAATTTTCATCAGCTACAGTTATCTTTCGCGAAACTTTCTATACGAGTATAACACTAGATCTAAGTACGTTTCCAAAATGTTCCAGAATTTTGTAACCTTTTTTTTGCAATTTCTAAATTACTTTTTCAATTCAGGTGCATTGGGACCCCAGACCCATTGGGCATTTTCGATTGGTTTTGAGTACTGCATAGAAGTAATTTACCACCTGACAAAATGTCTGCATAAAGGAGACAGGGGTAAATGCATGATGTGGACTGGCCAACATACTGAGAGTGATTCAGAGAAATGGGAGGAGTAAAATGCAGTGAAGCAATGTGTTACGCTCCTGGATACATAAGCTCAATCTCAAAGGAGAGAAAGGGGGAGGGGATTTGGGTACACTGAGAGAGAAGGAGGAAGAAAGGGGAAAGTGTATCTCTTCTGCTAGACGCCTTTCTTCTCTTCTGTCGCTGCCCCCTTTATCTTCCTTCCCATCGCTTCCTTCACAGCTGTCTTGGCCCTCCAGGCCCGGTCCAACCTGCGACAACGACGCGAGGCCTTGGTCCGTCTTCCTGGGCTGGGCGTCCACATAACACTCCCCATCCCTTCAGGATCGGCTTGACCCCAAGCCTCCAGAGTCGGAAACTTCTGCTGCAGCAAAAATGCATCTTCCCAAGTATCATGATTAGCAGAACACCCTTGCCAGCGTACCTTGACCCTTGGTATCGCAATGCCTCCCTTCTAGACCAGGCGCGTATGGATGATAGTCTCTGGTTGAAGGAGAAGGGGTGCTCGAGGTTCCACCATGCTCATGTCTTGATCTGCTGTCACACTTGGGGGCACCTGTTTCTTCAACTGCGAAACATGGATAACATCATGGATCCTGGAGTTGGCCGGGTGATCCAGCTTGTATGACAACTCGCCCACCTTTTGCAGCACACGATACGGTCCATAGAACTTGAGGGGGAGCTTTTGATTGCGAGGGGTAGCTAGCGAGTTCTGGAGATATGGCTGTACCTTCAGGTAGACTTGATCGCCAATCTGGAATGAACGCTCACTCCTTTTTTTGTTAGCTTGCTTTTTCATCCTTGCTTGAGCTTTTTGCAGGTGGTGCTTCAGCATCTCCATGGTGGCTGGTCTATCAGTAACCAAGTCTTGCAGATCTGTATTGGTAGTAGGGCCGGTGATGCCAAACAGACGCGGCTGGTAACCATACAATGCCTCAAAGGGGGTACACCCAGCTGCTGTATGATATGAGGTGTTGTACCAATGTTCAGCCACAGTCAACCATTTGGACCGCTGAGTTGGTGTGTCGTGGATTGTGCACCTGAGGAAAGCTTCAAGGCACTGATTCAGTCGCTCCGTCTGACCGTCTATTTCAGGATGACGTGCCGAACTCATGTCCAGCAGTGTATCGGATAGGCTAAACAGCTCCTGCCAGAAAGTGCTGGTGAATACCGGGTCTCTATCCGAGATGATGCGGGTGGGCATAACATGGAGATGATACACTTGATCGAAGAAGACCACAGCCACTTGGTGTGCTGTATATGGATGTTTAAGCGGCAGAAAATGTGCAAACTTCGTAAGCTTGTCGATGACGACCAAGATCACTTCAAACCCTTGTGATTTGGGGAGGCCTTCTACAAAGTCCGAGCTAATTGTGTGCCAAGGTTGTGGTGGAATGTCGTGTGGCTGCAGTAACCCTGGCTGCCTGCAGTGTTCATGCTTTGCACGCTGACAGACATCACACGCTTGCAAAAACTCTGTGACAGAGCGCCTCATTTTGGGCCATGCAAACAATTTCTTGACTCGCGGGTATGTTGCAAGCACTCCAGAATGACCCCCAAGAGCACTGGTGTGAAGAGATTGCAGTATGTGTTGTTGGGCTAGGGAATTGTGACCCACCCAGATGCGCCCTTTATAACGAATCATGCCATTTTCCAATGTATAACCCTTATCATGTGTGCCTGACAGTGACAATTCTGTCCAGATTTGCTTAGTCATTGCGTCATCCTCGTAACCTGCAACCACATTTTCCATCCATGTCGGCACTGCAGAAGATATGTCCAGCAGAGACTGATTGTCCTCCCTCCTCGAGAGGGCATCGGCTGCTACATTGGTGATGCCTCGCTTGTACTGTATGGTATATTCCAAACCCATGAGTTTCACAAAGGCTTTGTGTTGAATTCAAGTGTTAAGCCTTTGATCTGACAGGTGTAGCAGGGCCTGCTGGTCAGTGCGAATGATGAAAGGCTGGTGCTGCAAGTAAGGCCTCCATTTGTCCACGGCCATGAGAATGGCTAAACACTCTTTTTCATACGTGCTGAGGTCTTGGTTCTTAGGACAGAGACATTTACTCAGATAAGCCACCGGGTGACCTTGCTGCATAAGAACAGCCCCGATCCCATCTTTACAAGCGTCTGTCTCCAGTACAAACTGCTGATGAAAGTTAGGGACAGCCAAAACCGGCGCTTCAATCATTGTTTGCTTCAACAGCCGGAAGGCCATGTCTGCTGTTGGGGTCCACTAGAAGATGACCCCTTTCTTCAGTAATTCTGTCAGAGGTCGACTAATAATACCATAGTTCTGGATGAACTTGCGGTAATATCCAGTGAGCCCAAGAAATCCATGGAGCGCACGAACAGATGTAGGAGCAGGCCATGTCTGGACTGCTTCCACTTTCGTAGGATCTGTAGCCACTCCGTCTGCGCTGATCACATGACCCAGGTATTCAATTGGCGGATGTTCAGACTTTGGTACTGTCGGTTTTTAATAAAGTGGCCGCATGCATCTTTCCGATGCAGAGGCCGGGGGATGGCCTCCTTTTCAAAAAAATCAATTGACAGCTGGGCAAAAGCACACTTGGAGCGCTTGACCACTAGGGAATTTTCTCGGAGCGTTTGCAAAACGGCGCGCAGGAGGCGGACATGCTCAGATAGGGTAGCACTGTGCACCAAGATGTCATCCATAAAGACCAGTACTCCATGTCTCAATAAAGGGTCAAAAATAAAGTTCATCATGCCTTGGAACATCCCTGGTTCCCGTGAGAGTCCACAGGGCATAACCAGAAACTCGTAGAGCCCTTGGTGGGTGCGAAATGTTGTCTTGAACTCCTCACCATCTGCCACTCTGATTTGATGGTACCCGGATAACAAATCAAGCTTTGTGAACCACTTGGCCCCAGAAAGTTCATCTAACAACTCATCCACAATGGGCATCGGGTGCTTGTTCTTAATAGTGACGGCATTGAGCTGTCGATAATCAACACAAAATTGCCAAGACCTGTCTTTCTTGCGCACCAACATCACGGGAGACGCAAAGGGATTGGTACTGGGACGAATGATCCCCATGCATAGCATCTCTCTAATCTGTCGTTGGATCTCGTCTTTTTGTTGAGGTGTATAGCGATGCGGCCGAGCACTGACAGGTTGGGCCCCTAGTATGAGGGGGATGGTATGGTCCTCCGGACGACGTGGTGGTAACTTCGTTGGAGGTTGAAAACGATCATCAAATTCATGCAACAGAGACTGAATTTCTGGTGGCAAAGGGGTACCCTCAGCCTTTTGGAGCTGAAGTGACATGAAGTCTTGCTCCTAGTGAATTTGTTGAATCTGCACACCGTGTTGAATAGCTCCTCTTGGCAAAAGTCCTTTGAGTTTCCATGGTGACACTTGCTTACACTTCACTGGTTTATCTCGCACTCCACGCAAAGTGATCCTGCGCCCATCATGTGTGAATTTCATCCATTTCTTGTGCCAATGCACCCACATGGGGCTATGCTCTTCCAAACAATCAGCACCAACAATTAGGTCGTAGCAGCCTAGGGGAAGTACCTTCATATCTTGCACAAAAGTATGCCCTTGTGCCCACCAGGTCAATTTCGGTGCCATTGTCAGAGCTGGTCAGGGTATCACCACCTGCAATCACATACGATGCATTGGGCATTGGATGAGTTGGAATCTGCAATTCTTGGACCAGGGTGTAACACCCTCGATGCGACTATAGCTCCCACGTGTCGAGGCACAACTTAGAGACATAATCGCATTGAAGGCAATCTTCAAAACGTCCCATGTAATATAAATAATAAAGGGGAGATAACATAGTTGGCTTACACTCTCCACGTCAATCAAGTACATAAATAACATTACATCATCCAAACACTCATGGCCCAACTACGGCGCCAAAATAAAAGAGAACCCGACATGCGACAACGGTCCCGTTCACCCCCAACTGGGCACCACTACTGATCATCGGGAAAGGAAACATAGTAACGTTGAGAGTCTTCGTCGAACTCCCACTTGAGCTCAAACGCGTCTCCTGGAGCGGAAACATCAGGCCCTGCATCTGGTGTAATAGTAAGCTGTGAGCCACAGGGACTCAGCAATCTCGCACCCTCACGATCAAGACTATTTAAGCTTATAGGTAAGGCAAGGTAAATATATGTGGAGCTGCAGCAAGCGACTAGCAAGTATGGTGGCTAACTTCGAGAAGAGGAGGCAAAGCGCGAGCGTGAAACTAGAGAGCAACCTGCGCAAACATTACTCCAACACCGTGTCCGCTTCCCGGACTCCGCCGAGAAGAGGCCATCACAGTAACACACTCAGTTGATTCATTTTAATTAATTAAGGTTCAAGTTATCTACAACCGGACATTAACAAATTTCCATCTGCCCATAACCGCGGGCACGGCTTTCGAAAGTTCAAAACCCTGCAGGGGAGTCCCAACTTAGCCCATGACAAGCTCTCACGGTCAACGAAGGAATAGACCACCTCCCAAGATGTTCCGATCAGACTCGGTATCTCGGTAATTCAAGACACTTCAATAGGTTAAGACAAGACCAGCAACACCGCCTGAATGTGCCGAAAAATCCCGATAGGAGCTGCACATATCTCTTTCTCAGGGCACACTCAGATGAGCTCTCCATACAACTAAAACCAAACCTCGAGTTTCCCCGAGGGGGCGCTGCACAGGACTCTAGTTTGGACCAACACTCAGAGGAGCACTGGCCCAGGGGGGTTTAAATAAGATGACCCTCGGGCTCCGGAAACCCAAGGGAAAAAGAGGCTAGGTGGCAGATGGTAAGACCAATGTTGGGCATTGCTGGAAAAGCTTTAAACAAGGCGAAATATCAAGGGGTTCCCATTATAACCCAACCGCATAAGGAACGCAAAAATCCGGGAACATAACACCGATATGATGGAAACTAGGGCGGCAAGAGTGGAACAAAACACTAGGCGAGAGGCTGAGCCTTCCACCCTTTACCAAGTATATAGATGCATTAAGATAACAAGATAATATAATGATATCCCAACAAGTGAATAAATGTTCCAACAAGGAACGGGCTCCAATCTTCACCTGCAACTAGCAACGCTATAAGAGGGGCTGAGCAAAGCGGTAACATAGCCAATCAATGGTTTGCTAGGACAATGGTGGGTTAGAGGTTTGACATGGCAATCTGGGAGGCTTGAAAGCAAGTGGTAGGTATCGTAGCATTGGCATAGCAAAAGAGCGAGCAAACTAGCATAGCAAAGATAGTAGTGATTTCGAGGGTATGATCATCTTGCCTGCACAGTTGTCAGAGTTGACTGGATCCTCAAAAGCAAACTCAACAGGCTCCTCGTTAGCGAACTCCTCTCCCAGCTCTACCCAAACAAGACAAACAAGCAACAAGGACACAATCAACCACGTGCAAGAACCAAACAAGACGAGGCGATGATGATATTCTATGCGGGATGCGATGCGGGATGCAAAATGCAAGATGTGACAGGGAATGCAAGAACCTGGCCTCAACTTGGAAAACCAAGTGTGCCACTGGAAAGATGAGATGAAATCGCTTGAAAACGATATAAAGAACGCCGGAATCGGAGTTACGGTTTGGAAATGGCAAGCGATTCAAAAATGACACCGGTCTGCGATTTACAGCAAGTAGGCATCTAAATGCAACGAAATGAACATGCTACAGCACCCAAACATGACAACAAAATACATGGCAGGGATGCACACAAGATGCTTAACAAAAGTCTAGCACCAAGCTACGGCCAATTCATCCATTAACAGGTTCAAACAAGCATGGCAAAAATGCATATGGCAAACAGATTTCAGACTTAGTGAAATTAACACTTGTCTGGAATTTCAGATCAGGTAGCCCTCTTCGGAGCCACAAAACTATATGCTACAGGATCTGAACATGTCAAAGTAAAGCATGGAATGGAGCTACTCAAAGAGCTTAACAAAAGCCCCTTAGTGACCTTGAGCCAAAAAGGATCAGAAAATACAATTGCAAGCATGCGAACATAGCAAAAACATAATCAGTTTTCAGACTTAGTGAAAACTGGCACATGCTGAAATATAACTCAAGTAGGCATATTTACGAGCTCGATGCACTCACTACGGTGCAAGTCATGGCAAGACAAGCATACACCCAACAATAAGGCACAAAATTCAATCTAGAAATGGCAAGAACAATAGCATAGCGTGCACGGATCAACTACAACATCATCGGCAAAATTGCAAACAAGTTGACAATCTGCTCAGATTCACAAAGTAGCAAAAGTAGAGCTCGATTGACTCAAGCTAGGGTGCTCCATAATTGCAAAAAAGGCATGGATGGATAGAGCACTATAATATTAACAAAACATCCTTACTGATCAACCTCAAAAGAGGCACGGATCACTAGGAAACAACATGAACATATGGCAACATGAGCTAAACAGATCAAGGACTTAGTGGAATTGCTAAGTCCCTGAAAACAGAAATAGCAAGTGCACCACTTTGCAAACTTGCAGAAGACACCACACCCATCACAAAAATACATGGGTTGCACCTCTAGAAATATGACAAAACCCTTAACAAAACATATGTAGAGCATCAGGGCATATCATGCACACATTAATCATGGCAAAAATGACAAAAACCTAAACGGATTAGCAGATCTGACAATTATCTCAAGTAGCCCTCTTCTAACAGCATTTCGGGCATCAAGATGAGCTCAAATGAAAATGATGCAATGGAACGAAATGATGTACTCTCTGAGATGAACATTTTGATATGCTATATGCCCAAAACGGAGCTACGGATGTAAAGTTACGGGGCTATGTACATGGCAACTTGGATCTGAGGATTTCGGGACTTAGAGAAAATTCAACCTCCGGATTAGGGTTTACTGTACACGGATCTCAGATCTGCACGCAAAACGAGGTCAGCCGGGTCCCTCGCCGGAGTTCGTCGCTGGAGAAGAGGGAGGGGCCGGGCCGGAGCTTGGGGGCGACGCCGGCGAGCTCCGGCGGCAGCGC
>NC_057794.1:14928246-14946273 GCF_018294505.1 Triticum aestivum
CTTGGGCCCGGCGGGCCGGCGGGTGTGGCGGCGGAGGGAGGCCACGTGGCGCGCTGCCACTGATGCGGGGGCGGCGGCGCGGAGTGTCCGCCCCGGGCGGACAATGTCCGGCGGCGTGCGAGGAGACTTTTAGGGTTAGAAGAGGAGGGGATCCGGGATATTTCGAGGGGGACCTATTTATAGGCATAGGAGGAGTTAGGAGAGTCCAAATGAGGTGCGGTTTTCGGCCACACGATCGTGATCGAACGCTCTAGATGATGGAGCAGAGTTAGGTGGGTTTTGGGCCAAATTGGAGGGGTGTTGGGCTGCAACACACACGAGGCCTTTTCGGTCCCTCGGTTAACCGTTGGAGTATCAAACGAAGTCCAAATGGTACGAAACTTGACAGGCGGTCTACCGGTAGTAAACCAAGGCCTCTTGGCAAGTCTCGGTCCAACCCGGAAATGTTTAACCCCCACACACGAAATAAAGCTAGAAATGACCACCGGAGGAGAACGAAGCGCCGGAATGCAAAACGAACAACGGGGAAAATGCTCGAATGCATGAGACGAACACGTATGCAGATGCAATGCACATGATGACATGATATGAGATGCATGACAACGACAACACACACGGAGACAAAAACCCGAACCCGAGAAAATAAATATAACTTAAGGCCGAAAACGGCAAGAGTTGGAGTACAAATTGGGAAAGTTACATCCGGGGTGTTACAACACTCTACCACTACGGAAGGATCTTGTCCCAAGATCTAGGACTAAAAGAACACTGGGTACTCAGAACGGAGGTGATCCTCGCGTTCCCAGGTAGCTTCACGGTCGGAATGGTGTGACCACTTGACTTTGAGAAATTTGATTGACTTGTTGCGAGTCTTGCGTTTGGTCTCTTCAAGGATAGCAACGGGGTGCTCACGGTAAGAGAGATCTTCTTGGAGCTCAATGTCCTCGAAGTTGACGGTGCGGTCAGGAGTCTTGAAGCACTTTCGAAGCTGAGAGACATGGAACACGTCATGAACATTTGCAAAGTTTGAAGGAAGCTCGAGTTGATAGGCGAGGTCGCCTCTCTTGCTGACAATCTTGAAAGGTCCCACGTATCTAGGGGCAAGCTTCCCTTTGATACCGAAGCGACGAGTACCTTTCATAGGAGAGACGCGAAGGTAAACATGATCTCCGATCTTAAAAGCTAAATCGCGGTGCTTACTATCATAGTAGCTCTTCTGATGGTATTGGGCTGCTTTGAGGTTATCACGAATGACTTTGCACATTTCCTCTGCTTCCGTGATTAAGTCATTACCCAAAAGCTGACGTTCCCCGGTTTCAGACCAGTTGAGAGGGGTACGGCACTTCCTGCCATACAGAATTTCAAATGGGGCCTTGCCCGAACTTGCTTGAAAACTGTTGTTGTAGGAGAATTCAGCATAAGGAAGACAATCCTCCCACTTCATGCCGAAAGAGATCACACAAGCCCTGAGCATATCTTCAAGAATCTGGTTGACACGCTTGACTTGACCGCTAGTTTGAGGATGGAAAGCTGTGCTGAAGCGGATGTTGGTGCCCATGGCCTTCTGAAAAGAATCCCCAAACTTCGAGGTAAAGATGCTGCCACGGTCTGAAGAGATCACTTGAGGAATACCATGCAGAGAAACAATACGAGAGGTATAGAGTTCCACCAATTGACCTGCAGTGATCGACTCTTTGATAGGCAGAAAGTGAGCCACTTTAGTGAGTTTGTCGACGACAACGAATATAGCATTATTGCCACGCTTGGACTTTGGAAACCCAGTCACGAAGTCCATTTCAATGTGGTCAAACTTCCATTCTGGAATGGCAAGAGTGTTGGAAATATGCCCTAGAGGCAATAATAAAAGTGTTATTATTATATTTCCTTGTTCATGATAATTGTCTTTTATTCATGCTATAACTGTATTATCCGGAAATCGTAATACACGTGTGAATATATAGACCACAATATGTCCCAGTGAGCCTCTAGTTGACTAGCTCATTGTGATCAACAGATAGTCATGGTTTCCTGGCTATGGACATTGGATGTCGTTGATAACGGGATCACATCATTAGGAGAATGATGTGATGGACAAGACCCAATCCTAAGCCTAGCACAAAAGGTCGTGTAGTTCATTTGCTAGAGCTTTGCCAATGTCAAGTATCTCTTCCTTCGACCATGAGAGCGTGTAACTCCTGGATACCGTAGGAGTGCTTTGGGTGTATCAAACGTCACAACGTAACTGGGTGACTATAAAGGTGCACTACAGGTATCTCCGAAAGTATCTATTGTTTTATGCGGATCGAGACTGGGATTTGTCACTCCGTGTAAACGGAGAGGTATCTCTGGGCCCACTCGGTAGGACATCATCATATGCGCAATGTGACCAAGGAGTTGATCACGGGATGATGTGTTACGGAACGAGTAAAGTGACTTGCCGGTAACGAGATTGAACAAGGTATTGGATACCGACGATCGAATCTCGGGCAAGTAACATACCGATAGACAAAGGGAATTGAATACGGGATTGATTAAGTCCTTGACATCGTGGTTCATCCGATGAGATCATCGTGGAACATGTGGGAGCCATCATGGGTATCCAGATCCCGCTGTTGGTTATTGACCGGAGAACGTCTCGGTCATGTCTGCATGTCTCCCGAACCCGTAGGGTCTACACACTTAAGGTTCGGTGGCGCTAGGGTTATAAAGGAAGCTTGTATGTGGTTACTGAATGTTGTTCGGAGTCCCGGATGAGATCCCGGACGTCACGAGGAGTTCCGGAATGGTCCGGAGGTAAAGATTTATATATGGGAAGTCCTATTTTGGCCACCGGAAAATGTTCGGGATTTTTCGGTATTGTACCAGGAAGGTTCTAGAAGGTTCCGGAGTGGGGCCCACCTGCATGGGGGGACCCACATGAACGTGGGTAGTGGGGGCAAGGCCCCACACCCCTGGTCAAGGCGCACCAAGATCCCCCCTTAGAAGGAATAAGATCATATCCCAAAGGGATAAGATCAAGATCCCTAAAAAGGGGGGATAACAATCGGTGGGGAAGGAAATGATGGGATTTCTTTCCTCCCACCTTGGCCAATGCCCCAATGGACTTGGAGGGCAAGATACCAGCCCCTCCACCCCTATATATAGTGGGGAGGTGCATGGGAGCTATACACGAAGTTCTGGCGCAGCCCTACCTCTCTCCTTACTCCTCCTCTCCCATGGTGCTTGGCGAAGCCCTGCTGGATTGCCACGCTCCTCCACCATCACCACGCCGTTGTGCTGCTGTTAGATGGAGTCTTCCTCAACCTCTCCCTCTCTCCTTGCTGGATCAAGGCGTGGGAGACATCACCGGGTTATACGTGTGTTGAACGCGGAGGTGCCGTCCGTTCGGCACTAGGATCATCGGTGATTTGAATCACGACGAGTACGACTCCATCAACCCCGTTCACTTGAACGCTTCCGCTTAGCGATCTACAAGGGTATGTAGATGCACTCTCCTTCCCCTCGTTGCTAGTTTCTCCATAGATAGATCTTGGTGACACGTAGGAAAATTTTGAATTTCTGCTACGTTCCCCAACAGTGGTATCAGAGCCAGGTTTATTGCGTAGATTCTTTGCACGAGTAGAACACAAAGTAGTTGTGGGCGTTAATGTTGTTCAATATGCTTACCGTTACTAGTCCAATCTTGTTTCGACGGTATTGTGGGATGAAGCGGCCCGGACCGACCTTACACGTACTCTTACGTGAGACAGGTTCCACCGATTGACATGCACTTGGTGCATAAGGTGGCTAGCGGGTGCCATTCTCTCCCACTTTAGTCGAAACGGATTCGATGAAAAGGGTCCTTATGAAGGGTAAATAGCAATTGGCATATCACGTTGTGGTCTTGCGTAGGTAAGAAACGTTCTTACTAGAAACCCATAGCAGCCACGTAAAACATGCAACAACAATTAGAGGACGTCTAACTTGTTTTTGCAGGGTATGCTTTGTGATGTGATATGGCCAACAAGAATGTGGTGAATAATATGTGATGTATGAGATTGATCATGTTCTTGTAATAGGATTCACGACTTGCATGTCGATGAGTATGACAACCGGCAGGAGCCATAGGAGTTGTCTTTATTTATTGTATGACATGCGTGTCATTGAAGAACACCATGTAAACTACTTTACTTTATTGCTAAACGCGTTAGTCATAGAAGTAGAAGTAGTCGTTGGCGTGACAACTTCATGAAGACACGATGATGGAGATCATGATGATGGAGATCATGGTGTCATGCCGGTGACAAGATGATCATGGAGCCCCGAAGATGAAGATCAAATGAGCTATATGATATTGGCCATATCATGTCACTACACTATTTGATTGCATGTGATGTTTATCATGTTTATGCATCTTGTTTACTTAGGACGACGGTAGTAAATAAGATGATCCCTTACAAAATTTCAAGAAGTGTTCTCCCCTAACTGTGCACCGTTGCTACAGTTCGTCGCTTCTAAGCACCACGTGATGATCGGGTGTGATGGATTCTTACGTTCACATACAACGGGTGTAAGACAGTTTTACACAACGAAAACACTTAGGGTTAACTTGACGAGCCTAGCATGTACAGACATGGCCTCGGAACACGGAGACCGAAAGGTCGAGCATGAGTCGTATAGCAGATACGATCAACATGAAAATGTTCACCGATGATGACTAGTCCGTCTCACGTGATGATCGGACACGGCCTAGTTGACTCGGATCATGTAATCACTTAGATGACCAGAGGGATGTCTATCTAAGTGGGAGTTCATAAGATGAACTTAATTATCCTGAACATAGTCAAAAGTCTTTTGCAAATTATGTCGTAGTTCGCGCTATAGTTCTACTGTTTTAGATATGTTCCTAGAGAAAATATAGTTGAAAGTTGATAGTAGCGATTATGCGATCAGTAGAAAGCTTATGTCCTTAATGCACCGCTCAGTGTGCTGAACCCCAACGTCGTTTGTCGATGTTGCGAACATCGGACATACACGTTTTGATAACTACGTGATAGTTCAATTAAATGGTTTAAGTAGAGGCACCAAAGACGTTTTCGAAACGTCGCGGAACATATGAGATGTTTCGAGGGCTGAAATTGGGATTTCAGGCTCGTGCCCACGTCAAGAGGTATAAGACCTCCGACGATTTTCTTAGCCTGCAAACTAAGGGAGAAAAGCTCAATCGTTGAGCTTGTGCTCAGATTGTCTGAGCACAATAATTACTTGAATCGAGTGGGAGTTGATCCTCCAGATAAGATAGTGATGTTTCCCCAAAGTCATTGCCACCAAGCTGCTAGAGCTTCGTGATGAACTATAACATATCAGGGATAGATATGATGATCCTTGAAATATTCATGATGTTTGACACCGTGAAAGTAGAAATCAAGAAGGAGCATCAATTATTGATGGTTGGTGAAACCACTAGTTTCAAGAAGGGCAAGGGAACAAAGGGATACTTCATGAAACGGCAATTCAGCTGCTGCTCTAGTGAAGAAACCCAAGGTTGAACCCAAACCCGAGACTAAGTGCTTCTGTAATAAGGGGAACAACCACTGGAGCAGCATTACCCTAGACACTTGGTAGATGAGAAGGCTGGCAAGGTCGATAGAAGTATATTGGATATACATTATGTTAATGTGTACTTTACTAGTACTCCTAGTAGCACCAGGGTATTGGATACCGGTTCGGTTGCTAAGTGTTAGTAACTCGAAATAAAAGCTACGGAATAAACGGAGACTAGCTAAAGGTGAGCTGACGATATATGTTGGAAGTGTTTCCAAGGTTGATATGATCAAGCATCGCACGCTCCCTCTACCACCGAGATTGGTGTTTGCGTTGAGCATAGACATGATTGGATTATGTCTATCGCAATACGGTTATTCATTTAAGGAGAATAATGGTTACTCTATTTTTGAATAATACCTTCAATGGTCTTGCACCTAAAGGAATGGTTTATTGAATCTCGGTCGTAGTGATACACATTTTCATGCCAAAAGATATAAGATAGTAATGATAGTACCACTTACTTGTGGCACTGCCATGTAAGTCATAATGGTATAAAACGCATGAAGAAGCTCCATGTTGATGGATCTTTGGACTCACTCGTTTTTGAAAAGTTTGAGACATGCGAACCATGTCTATTGGTGTATATGCATGAAGAAACTCCATGCAAATGGACCTTTCGGACTCACTTGATTTTGAATTACTTGAGATATGCAAATCATACCACATAGGCAAGATGACTGAAAAGCCTCGGTTTCAATAAGATAGGAACAAGATAGCAACTTGTTGGAAGCAACACATTTTGATGTGTGCAGTCCAATGAGTGCTGAGGCATGCAGTGAATATCGTTATGTTCTTACTTCACAAATGATTTGAGTAGATGTTGAGAATATTTACTTGATGAAACACAAGTCTGAATTATTGAATGGTTCAAGTAAATTCAGAGTGAAGTAGAAGATCATTGTGACAAGAGGATAAAATGTCTATGATATGATCATAGAGATGAATATCTGAGTTACGAGTTTTGGCACACAATTAAGACATTGTGGAAATTGTTTCGCAATTAATACCGCCTGGAACACCATAATGTGATGGTGTGCCCGAACATCATAGTTGCACCCAATTGGATATGGTGCGTACCATGATCTCTCTTATCGAATTACCACTATCGTTCATGGGTTAGGCATTAGAGACAACCACATTCACTTTAAATAGGGCACCACGTAATTCCGTTGAGACGACACCATTTGAATTATGGTTTAGAGAAACCTAAGTTGTCGTTTCTTAAAGGTTTGGGGCTGCGACGCTTATGTGAAAAAGGTTCAGGTTGATAAGCTCGAACCCAAAGCGGATAAAATGCATCTTCATAGGACACCCAAAATAGTTGGGTATACCTCCTATCTCAGATCCGAAAGCAATAAGGGATTGTTTCTAGAATCGGGTCCTTTCTCGAGGAAAAGTTACTCTCGAAAGAATTGAGTGGGAGGATGGTGGAGACTTGATGAGGTTATTGAACCGTCTCTTCAACTAGTGTGTGACAGGGCACAGGGAGTTGTTCCTGTGGCACCTACACCAATTGAAGTGGAAGCTTATGATAGTGATCATGAAACTTCAGATCAAGTCACTCCCAAACCTCGTAGGATGACAAGGATGCGTACTACTTCAGAGTGGTACGTAATCCTGTCTTGGAAGTCATGTTGCTAGACAACAATGAGCCTACGAGCTATGGAGAAGCGATGGTGGGCCCGGATTCCGATAAATGGCTTGAGGCCATAAAATCCGAGAGAGGATCCATGTATGAAAACAAAGTGAAGACTTTGGCAGAATGGCTCTATGGTCGTAAGGCTAATGAGTACGGATGGATTTTAAAAGGAAGACAGACAATGATGGTAAGAATTACCATTAAGAAAGCTCGACTTGTCGTTAAGATGTTTTCCGACAAGTTCAAGGAGTTGATTACGGTGAGGTTTTCTCACTCGTAGCAATGCTAAGAGTCTGTTGGAATTGGATTAGCAGTTACTGCATTATTTATGAAATCTTGCAGATAGGATGCCAAAACATTGTTTCCTCGACAATTTTCTTGAGGAAAGGTTGTATGTGATACAACCGGAAGGTTTTGTCAATCTCGAAAGATGCTAATAAGTATGCAAAGCTCCAGCAATCCTTCTAAGGACTGGAGTGAGCATCTCGGAGTTGGAATGTATGCTTTGATGATGATGAAAGATTTTGGGTTTGTACAAAGTTTATGAGAAACTTGTATTTCCAAAGAAGTGAGTGGGAGCACTATATAATTTCTGATGAGTATATGTTGTTGACATATTGATGATCAGAGATGATGTAGAATTTCTAGAAAGCATATAGGGTTATTTGAAAGGTGTTTTTCAATAGAAAACCTGGATTAAGCTACTTGAACATTGAGCATCAAGATCTATAAGGATAGATCAAAATGCTTAATAATACTTTCAAATGAGCACATACCTTGACATGATCTTGAAGGTGTTCAAGATGGATCAGTCAAAGAAGAAGTTCTTGCCTGAGTTGTAAGGTACGAAGTTAAGACTTAAATCTCGACCTCGGCAGAAAAGAGAGAAAGGACGAAGGTCGTCCCCTATGCTTAAGACATAGGCTCTACAGTATGCTATGCTGTGTACCGCACCTGAAGTGTGCCTTGCCATGAGTCAGTCAAGGGGTACAAGAGTGATCCAAAAATGGATCATAGGACAGCGGTCAAAGTTATCCTTAGTAACTAGCGGACTAAGGAATTTTTCTCGGTTATGGAGGTGGTAAAAGAGTTCGTCGTAAAGGGTTACGTCGATACAAGCTAAACACCTATCCGGATAGCTCTGAGTAGAGAGACCGGATACATATAATGGAGCAACAATTTAGAATAGCTCCAAGTAGAACAGTTATTTGGAATAGCTCCAAATAGAGCATGGTAGCTGCATCTAGGAGATGACATAGAGATTTGTAAAGCACACACGGATCTGAAAGGTTCAGACCCGTTGACTAAAACCTCTCTCACAAGCAACATGATCAAACATAAAACTCATTGAGTGTTAATCACATAGTGATGTGAACTAGACTACTGACTCTAGTAAACTCTTGAGTATTAGTCACATGGCGATGTGACCTGTGAGTGTTAATCACATGGCGATGTGAACTAGATTATTGACTCTAGTGCAAGTGGGAGACTGTTGGAAATATGCCCTACAGGCAATAATAAAAGTGTTATTATTATATTTCCTTGTTCATGATAATTGTCTTTTATTCATGCTATAACTGTATTATCCGGAAATCGTAATACACGTGTGAATACATAGACCACAATATGTCCCTAGTGAGCCTCTAGTTGACTAGCTCGTTGTGATCAACAGATAGTCATGGTTTCCTGGCTATGGACATTGGATGTCGTTGATAACGGGATCACATCATTAGGAGAATGATGTGATGGACAAGACCCAATCCTAAGCCTAGCACAAAAGGTCGTGTAGTTCGTTTGCTAGAGCTTTGCCAATGTCAAGTATCTCTTCCTTCGACCATGAGATCGTGTAACTCCTGGATACCGTAGGAGTGCTTTGGGTGTATCAAACGTCACAACGTAACTGGGTGACTATAAAGGTGCACTACAGGTATCTCCAAAAGTATCTATTGTTTTATGCGGATCAAGACTGGGATTTGTCACTCCGTGTAAACGGAGAGGTATCTCTGGGCCCACTCGGTAGGACATCATCATATGCGCAATGTGACCAAGGAGTTGATCACGGGATGATGTGTTACGGAACGAGTAAAGTGACTTGCCGGTAACGAGATTGAACAAGGTATTGGATACCGACGATCGAATCTCGGGCAAGTAACATACCGATAGACAAAGGGAATTGAATACGGGATTGATTAAGTCCTTGACATCGTGGTTCATCCGATGAGATCATCGTGGAACATGTGGGAGCCATCATGGGTATCCAGATCCCGCTGTTGGTTATTGACCGGAGAACGTCTCGGTCATGTCTGCATGTCTCCCGAACCCGTAGGGTCTACACACTTAAGGTTCGGTGACGCTAGGGTTATAAAGGAAGCTTGTATGTGGTTACCGAATGTTGTTCGGAGTCTCGGATGAGATCCCGGACGTCACGAGGAGTTCCGGAATGGTCCGGAGGTAAAGATTTATATATGGGAAGTCCTATTTTGGCCACCGGAAAATGTTCGGGATTTTTCGGTATTGTACCAGGAAGGTTCTAGAAGGTTCCGGAGTGGGGCCCACCTGCATGGGGGGCCCACATGAACGTGGGTAGTGGGGGCAAGGCCCCACACCCCTGGTCAAGGCGCACCAAGATCCCCCCTTAGAAGGAATAAGATCATATCCCAAAGGGATAAGATCAAGATCCCTAAAAAGGGGGGATAACAATCGGTGGGGAAGGAAATGATGGGATTTCTTTCCTCCCACCTTGGCCAACGCCCCAATGGACTTGGAGGGCAAGATACCAGCCCCTCCACCCCTATATATAGTGGGAGGCGCATGGGAGCTATACACGAAGTTCTGGCGCAGCCCTACCTCTCTCCCTACTCCTCCTCTCCCATGGTGCTTGGCGAAGCCCTGCTGAATTGCCACGCTCCTCCACCACCACCACGCCGTTGTGCTGCTGTTAGATGGAGTCTTCCCCAACCTCTCCCTATCTCCTTGCTGGATCAAGGCGTGGGAGACGTCACCGGGTTGTACGTGTGTTGAACGCGGAGGTGCCGTCCGTTCGGCACTAGGATCATCGGTGATTGGAATCACGACGAGTACGACTCCATCAACCCCGTTCACTTGAACGCTTCCGCTTAGAGATCTACAAGGGTATGTTTCTCCATAGATAGATCTTGGTGACACGTAGGAAAATTTTGAATTTCTGCTACGTTCCCCAACAAAGAGGTTGGAGGAGACCTGCTGGCCTTTGGTGTTCTGCCTTCACTCTTCTGCAGACATCACATTCATTCACGAATTGAGCAATCTCGCCCTTCATTCGAGTCCACCAATAAGCCTGCTTGAGGTCCTGATACATCTTCATGCTCCCAGGGTGGATGGAGAGGAGAGAATTGTGAGCCTCGTTCATGATCACTTTACGAAGTTCACCTTTGGGTACAACAATACGATCCTCGAAGAAGAGAGTGTCCTTGTCATCAAGGCGGTAGCACTTGTACTTGGACTCACTCTTGGCAATCCCAATCTTCACCTTTTTCACCATAGCATCAAGAAGCTGGGCTTGGCGAATCTGGTCTTCTAAGGTAGGAGAGACTAGAAGGTTGGCGAGGAAACCCTAAGGAACAACTTGCAGATTAAGTTTGCGGAAAGCTTCACAAAGCTCGGGTTGACAAGGCTTGAGAATAAGACTGTTGCTGTAAGCTTTCCTGCTCAAAGCGTCAGCAATCACATTGGCCTTGCCTGGAGTATACTCGATACTCGGATTATACTCTTGAATCATTTCGACCCATCGAGTTTTGCCTGAGGTTGAGATTAGGGTGAGTGAAGATGTACTTGAGACTCTTGTGATCAGTGAAAATGTCCACTTTTCTTCCCAATAGAAGATGTCTCCAAGTCAAAAGAGCATGCACAACTGCCGCCAACTCGAGATCATGAGTGAGGTAGTTATTCTCATTAGGCTTCAACTGGCGAGATGTATAAGCAACAACTTTCTTCTCTTGCATCAATACTGCACCAAGACCTTGGAGAGAGGCATCACAAAAGACCTCGTACGGCTTGGATTCATCAGGCGGAGTCAGAACTGGAGCAGTGATCAATTTCTCTTTCAAAGTGTTGAAAGAAATATCACACTCCGGAGACCAAACGTACTTGACGTGCTTCTGGAGAAGATTTGAGAGAGGCTTCGCGATCTTAGAAAAGTTTTCAATGAATCTTCGGCAATAGCTTGCGAGACCGAGGAAGCTACGGAGTTGCTTCACGTTCTGAGGAGGTTCCCAATTCACAATTGCAGACACCTTCTCAGGATTCACGGCAATACCCTTGGCAGAGATGATATGACCAAGATAAAGAACCTCATCGAGCCAAAATTCACACTTGGAGAACTTGGCGTAGAACTGATGTTCCCTGAGCTTATCGAGAACCAAACACAAGTGCTTGGCATGATCTTCCTTGTTCTTGGAGAAAACCAGAATGTCGTCGAGATAGACCAAAACGAAGTCATTGGTGTAGGCGTTGAAGATGAAGTTCATCATGCGAGAGAACACCGGAGGAGCGTTGACGAGACCAAAAGACATGACAATGTATTCATATGAACCAAAGCTTGTCCTGAAAGCCGTCTTGGGAATATCTTGCTCACGAATACGAATCTGATGATAACCCATACGGAGATCAAGCTTGGAGAATACTTGAGCACCTTTGAGTTGTTCGAACAGCTCGTTGATGTTGGGAAGTGGGTATTTGTTCTTGATGGTCTTCTTGTTCACTGGACGGTAATCAACACAAAGTCAGTCCGTTCCATCCTTCTTCTTCACAAAAAGAACACCACAACCCCACGGAGAAGAACTAGGCCGGATGAGACCCATTTTCTCTTGAATATCGAGTTGCTTCTTCAGCTCCTTCAACTCTTCAGGTCCGAGCTTGTAAGGACGTTTGCACACAGGTTCCGTGCCAGGCTCAAGATCAATAATGAATTCAACTGGCCGGTGCGGAGGCATTCCTGGAAGCTCTTCTGGAAAGACGTCTTGATATTCGCAAACGACTGGAATTTGCGAGATAGCATCCAGTTCACCCTTCTCATTGAGAGAAAACAGACGGATTGTATTATCCCGAGCGGCAAAGACAATTACATCCTCAGACGAATGAGTCAATTGAATCTGCCTGGCTGCACAATCAAGCTGAGCCTTGTGCTTAGACAGCCAATCCATTCCGAGAATAAGATCAATATCCGAGTTACCAAGAACAATTGGGGAAGAAAGGAACTTGTAGTCACCCAATGTGATAGTAACCTCCGGGACGCAGGTGTTAGTTGTCATCTGCTTGCCCGGTGACACAATTTGCAAGGAACTTTGCAGATACTGATAATCACACTCAAACTTTGATGCAAAAGGTTTGGAAATGAAGCAATGCGATGCACCAGTGTCAAAAAGAACTTTTGCAGGAATATCATTAACAGGAAGGTTACCCATGATGACATCTGGTGAGTCCTCTGCCTGAGCTGCATTCACCATATTGACCTTGGCGAACTTGGGGTTATGCTTGACCACAGCTGTACTTGCCGATCTGACAGGAGGAGGAGGAGGAAGACGCCTCTGGTTGAAACACTTGTTGGCATAGTGACTCTTCTGTTGGCACTTGTTGCACGTGACCTCTGAAAGCGGACGGTGATACGGAGCACTCGATCTTAGAGCTTGAGACGAAGTCTTGTTCTGAAAGCCAGGGTTGGGTGGGTGGGAAGAACCACTGCCACCTTTGCTCTTCTGCTCATATGGCTGACGGAGCGGAGGAGGAGGAAGCCAATACTTCTGCTGCTTGGCCACTTGAGTAGAGGAAGAAGGAGTAGCATCTCTGACTCGCTTCTTGGAAGCATCACACCTCAACTGAGCAGCCTCTTGCTTCAATGCCATGTTGTAGAACTCATCGTATCTCAAGGGCTCGAAGAGAACAAGAGCGAGATGGATTTCTTCTCTGAGACCACCCCTGAACTGATATATCATGCTCTTCTCATCAGGGACGTCCTGCTTGGCAAAGCGGGCGAGCTTCTGGAACAACTTGTTGTAGTCATAGGCAGACAAAGAGCCTTGCTTCAGATTGCGGAATTCCTCACGCTTGCTTTTAACCACGCTTTGAGGAATATGATGAGCTCGGAAATCTCGACGGAAATCATCCCAAGTGATAACACGTCCACCTCTGGAGTCCTTGTACTGCTGGAACCATTCTGCAGCTTGATCTTTGAGTTGGAAGGAAGCGAACTTAACAAAGTCCTCAGGTCTGACATTACTGCACTCGAAATGCTTGCACAGATCCACAAGCCAATTGTCAACATCGGTTGCGTCAACACAATTGCTGAAAGTCTTTGGCCCATTAGCAAGGAACTGGTTGAGTGTAGCAAAGTGATTCTGATTGTTGCCTTGGTTCCCTTGGTTGCCTTGATTGCGCTCTTGAAGAATTTGCATGATCAGCTGAGTGTTTGCATTGGTTGCGGCCATCACAGCTTGCCATGCCTCTGGAGGAGGTGGAGGTGGTGGCGGATCAGGATTCGGAGTCGTGCGCGTTGGAGGAGCCATCCTGAAGAGGTTGACCACCATTAGCACATTGACAGATAAATATTGAAGCTGAATCCAACGGAATGAAAATTGCAACATATAGTCTTCACATCCGAACAAAATGAACGAATGCATTCCTCTTGAAATGGTCACATATCCATAAATTGAGAAGCCACGTAGAATTAAGGTAAAGAAATAAATCAACAAGGTACGGATCAAGAACGAATAATCGGTAAGAAATCCCAATCTCAAACCAATATCCGTGGAAGAAGAACTAGAGCTACTAGAATTCCCACCTATGAAACTCCCGAACCTTTCCGGTTATGCAATCAGGTGTTGGGGATACAGGGGAAGCATAATATCTCACCCAAATCTAGCAAATCCTACATCCAGCTGTATCCATCCTTCAACACATAACCAAGAAACCTTCGGAAACCATCTACCTCAACCTTCGAAAAGCATCCGTTATAGAAGTTATGGCGATACTCCCGAACTCCCGCCCCAGTACTGGGTGGCGTCGAGGTTATCTCACCAACGAACTGCATAAAAGAGATTTTCAATGTCGGCGTACTAAACTCAGGTATTCCAGAACTACAACGATAAAATTATGATGACAACACCTCAGAGCTCAACTCCCCGGGACACTTCCACTAAACCCCTGACAGGAGGCACCAAGACAATGTTCTCATCATAAAACCATCGGAACGATTCCAAGATACCCGCGTGATCCTAAATTTTTTTTAGTGAAATTTGAGAAGAGAAGAGTCAAAACTCTACGTCAGGATGCCTTACCAGAGCGATGAGGAGACTGGGAAGTAAAAAGAATTCCTAAACTCTCCGATATATAATTCCTAAATGACTCAAAATATTTTTTATAGACACAACTCGGCCGCTAAAAACGATCAAGCAATGGGGCTCCTAAGGTCGGGGAAGGCTCTGATACCAACTTGTAACACCCTCGATGCGACTATAGCTCCCACGTGTCGAGGCACGACTTAGAAACATAATCGCATTGAAGGCATATGTCGCAAGTTAGGCAATCTTCACAACGTCCCATGTAATATAAATAATAAAGGGGAGATAACATAGTTGGCTTACACTCGCCACGTCAATCAAGTACATAAATAACATTACATCATCCAAACACTCATGGCCCGACTACGGCGCCAAAATAAAAGAGAACCCAACATGCGACAATGGTCCCGTTCACCCCCAACTGGGCACCACTACTGATCATCGGGAAAGGAAACATAGTAACGTTGAGAGTCTTCATCGAACTCCCACTTGAGCTCAAACGCGTCTCCTGGAGCGGAAACATCAGGCCCTGCATCTGGTGTAATAGTAATCTGTGAGCCACAGGGACTCAGCAATCTCGCACCCTCGCGATCAAGACTATTTAAGCTTATAGGTAAGGCAAGGTAAATATATGTGGAGCTGCAGCAAGCGACTAGCAAGTATGGTGGCTAACTTATTTGCAAAAGAGAGCGAGAAGAGGAGGCAAAGCGCGAGCGTGAAACTAGAGAGCAACCTGCGCAAACATTACTCCAACACCGTGTCCGCTTCCCGGACTCCGCCGAGAAGAGGCCATCACGGTAACACACTCAGTTGATTCATTTTAATTAATTAAGGTTCAATTTATCTACAACCGGACATTAACAAATTCCCATCTTCCCATAACCGCGGGCACGGCTTTCGAAAGTTCAAAACCCTGCAGGGGAGTCCCAACTTAGCCCATGACAAGCTCTCACGGTCAACGAAGGAATAGACCTCCTCCCAAGACGTTCCGATCAGACTCGGTATCTCGGTAATTCAAGACACTTCGACAGGTTAAGACAAGACCAGCAACACCGCCCGAATGTGCCGACAAATCCCGATAGGAGCTGCACATATCTCTTTCTCAGGGCACACTCAGATGAGCGCTCCATACAACTAAAACCAAACCTCGAGTTTCCCCGAGGGGGCGCTGCACGGGACTCTAGTTTGGACCAACACTTAGAGGAGCACTGGCCCGGGGGGGTTTAAATAAGATGACCCTCGGGCTCCGGAAACCCAAGGGAAAAAGAGGCTAGGTGGCAGATGGTAAGACCAATGTTGGGCATTGCTGGAAAATCTTTAAACAAGGCGAAATATCAAGGGGTTCCCATTATAACCCAACCGCGTAAGGAACGCAAAAATCCGGGAACATAACACCGATATGACGGAAACTAGGGCGGCAAGAGTGGAACAAAACACTAGGCAAGAGGCCGAGCCTTCCACCCTTTACCAAGTATATAGATGCATTAAGATAACAAGATAATATAATGATATCCCAACAAGTGAATAAATGTTCCAACAAGGAACGGGCTCCAATCTTCACCTGCAACTAGCAACGCTATAAGAGGGGCTGAGCAAAGCGGTAACATAGCCAATCAACGGTTTGCTAGGATAATGGTGGGTTAGAGGTTTGACATGGCAATTTGGGAGGCTTGAAAGCAAGTGGTAGGTATCGTAGCATTGGCATAGCAAAAGAGCGAGCAAACTAGCATAGCAAAGATAGTAGTGATTTCGAGGGTATGATCATCTTGCCTACACAGTTGTCAGAGTTGACTGGATCCTCAAAATAAAACTCAACGGGCTCCTCGTTAGCGAACTCCTCTCCCGGCTCTACCCAAACAAGACAAACAAGCAACAAGGACACAATCAACCATGTGCAAGAACCAAACAAGACGAGGCAATGATGATATGCTATGCGGGATGCGATGCGGGATGCAAAATGCAAGATGTGACAGGGAATGCAAGAACCTGGCCTCAACTTGGAAAACCAAGTGTGCCACTATAAAGATGAGATGAAATCGCTTGAAAATGATATAAAGAACGCCGGAATCGGAGTTACGGTTTGAAAATGGCAAGCGATTCAAAAATGACACCGGTCGGCGATTTACAGCAAGTAGGCATCTAAATGCAACGAAATGAACATGCTACAGCACCCAAACATGACAACAAAATACATGGCAGGGATGCACACAAGATGCTTAACAAAAGTCTAGCACTGAGCTACGGCCAATTCATCCATTAACAGGTTCAAACAAGCATGGCAAAAATGCATATGGCAAACAGATTTCAGACTTAGTGAAATTAACACTTGTCTGGAATTTCAGATCAGGTAGCCCTCTTCGGAGCCACAATACTACATGATACAGGATCTGAACATGGCAAAGTAAAGCATGGCATGGAGCTACTCAAAGATCTTAACAAAAGCCCCTTAGTGACCTTGAGCCAAAAGGGATCATTGCAAGCATGCGAACATAGCAAAAACATAATCAGTTTTCAGACTTAGTGAAAACTGGCACATGCTGAAATATAACTCAAGTAGGCATGTTTACAAGCTCGATGCACTCACTACGGTGCAAGTCATGGCAAGACAAGCATACACCCAACAATAAGGCACAAAATGCAAGCTAGACATGGCAAAATAATAGCATAGCATGCACGGATCAACTACAACATCATCGGCAAAATTGCAAACAAGTTGACAATCTGCTCAGATTCACAAAGTAGCAAAAGTAGAGCTCGATTGACTCAAGCTAGGGTGCTCCATAATTGTAAACAAAGGCATGGATGGATAGAGCACTACAATATTAACAAAACATCCTTACTGATCATCCTCAAAAGAGGCACGGATCACTAGGAAACAACATGAACATATGGCAACATGAGCTAAACAGATCAAGGACTTAGTGGAATTGCTAAGTCCCTGAAAACAGAAATAGCAAGTGCACCACTTTGCAAGATTGCACAAGACACCAGACCCATCACAAAAATACATGGGTTGCACCTCTGGAAAGATGACAAAACCCTTAACAAAACATATGTAGAGCATCAGGGCATATCATGCACACATTAATCATTGCAAAAATGACAAAAACCTAAACGGATTAGCAGATCTGACAATTATCTCAAGTAGCCCTCTTTTAACAGCATTTCGGGCATCAAGATGAGCTCAAATGAAAATGATGCAATGGTAGGAAATGATGTACTCTCTGAGATGAACATTTTGATATGCTATATGCCCAAAACGGAGCTACGGATGCAAAGTTACGGGGCTATGAACATGGCAACTTGGATCTGAGGATTTCGGGACTTAGAGAAAATTCAACCTCCGGATTAGGGTTTACTGTACACGGATCTCAGATCTGCACGCAAAACGAGGTCGGCCGGGTCCCTCGCCGGAGTTCGTCGCCGGAGAAGAGGGAGGGGCCGGGCCGGAGCTTGGGGGCGGCGCGCGAGGCGGCGACGGCGGTGGGC